>NW_007251097.1:2202-5542 GCF_000164805.1 Carlito syrichta | reverse complement strand
GGTTCAGGCAATCCACTCACCTCAGCCTCCCAAAGGCGCAGGATTACAGGCTGAGCCACCGAGCCCAGTTGATAAATCTTAATAAAACAATTAAGTCAATGTGATTGAAGCTACATGAAGTATGTTCCCTGACCACAAAGCAATTAACTTAGAAATCAATCATCAGAATTCTCTGTAAAAGCTCATTTATTTGGAAACTAAGTAATGCATATCTAAATAAGTCTGGGTCAAAGAGGTGATAAATATAAATTACAAAGCAGTTGAAACTAAATGAAAATGAAAACATAATTATCAGAAGTTGTGGAATGCAGCTACAAAAGTACTTAAATAAAGCATTTTTAGTCCTGAACATCTCGATTAAAAGAGTCAGGAACCTTGACTTCGACCTGATGAAACCAGTAAAAAGAAAAGTAAATCCAAGAAAACAGAGGAAAGAAAATATTAAACATCTACTATTATCTGAATGTTTGTGTTCCCCCAAATTTGTATGCTGAAACCTAATCAAGGGGTGATTTTATCAGGAGATGGTGATTTTTGGAAGTGATTATGGCAAGGGGCAAAACCCTCACAAATGGAATGAGTGACCTAATATGAGAGGCCCAGAAAGCTCTTTTACCTTTTCTAATATGAGTGGAGGAAAAAAACAGAGGAGAAAAAAACATATACAAACCAGGAAGAAATCCCTCATCAAACACCAAACATGACAGCACATTTATCTTGTACCTCTCATCCTCCAGAGCTGTGAGATACCAATTTCTGCAGTTTATAGGCTACCCAGTCTATGGTATTCTTTAAAATAGTGGGCCACCAGGACTGTGACATCAGAGAAGAAACTAACATAGGAAAGAAAAAAATAAAACCAAGCACTTTGAAGATAGTAATAAAACTGATAAACCTCTGATCTATGCAGTTTTCTCAGGAAAAGAGAAGATACAAATTACTCTTTTTTATTTAAGTCATAGTCTCAATCAGTCATGCAGCGGCATGATCATGACCCACCACAGCCTCGACCTTGAGGGCTTAGGTGATCTTTC
The DNA here is from genome assembly GCF_000164805.1 of Carlito syrichta. Classification (NCBI taxonomy): domain Eukaryota; kingdom Metazoa; phylum Chordata; class Mammalia; order Primates; family Tarsiidae; genus Carlito; species Carlito syrichta. Next base: position 4,508 of record NW_007251097.1, on the reverse strand, counting down.
TACCTCAACCCCTGAGTAACTGAGACTACAAGCATGCACCATCATGCCTTTCTCATTTTTTTTCTGCAGATAAGGTTTCATTATGTTTCCCAGGTTGGTCTTGAATTCCTGTGTTCAAGCAATCCTTCTGCCTTGGCCTGCCAAAGTGCTGGGAGTACAGGTGTGAATCACCATGCTGGGCCACAAATTACTAATTTTGAAAATGTGTATTGTGATATTATTACAGATTTTACAAATCCTAAAAAAATGTAATATAATAAGCTGTATGTGAACTTATGTGACAACTTAGATAGAATAGGCATATTACTTGAAAAATGAAAATTAGCAAAGATCATTCATAAGGGAACAAATAAACTGAATTGTCCTATGTCTACAAAAGAAAATTTACTCATAGTTGAAACAAACAACAAATGTTGAAACAACAAAAATGCCAGATCCAATAGCAAATGGTTGAGAATTCTACCAAACATTTTAAAACAAACAATATAATTTCACAACAGAGTCCCCCTAAAAATGAAAAGAAACGTACATCACATTCATTCTGTAATGCTAGCATTAACCCAAACCCAAACTAGGCAAAAAAAGAAAACTACCTCATGATCAGGAATGTAACAATTCAATTTTTGAAGCCACTAAGATCCTCCAATGGGCCATACAGCAGACTATTGTACAGTGCAAAAGAAATGACTTCTCTAAGACCTATTCTAAAATTCTGTTTTTGCCTACCTGGGTTAATTAAAAAAGACATGTCTCTGAGCTCTAAAATTCTTTCTCTCTGCTTAGCCCAGTCTATGGTACAAGTTTTCAACTGTACTTAGCAATTTCCTCAATGACTTTTTCACTTCTTGAGGCTCTATATATTTTAATATCTATCTCTATAAAATGCCTCATTCATATTCTGAATGGTCCTTATTTTTTTGGTGTTGGTTTTTAACTTTCTCTTGGAAGTCACTGAGCATCCTTACAACCTGTATTGTTAGTTTTTTAAAGTTTGGTTTTAAGAATTGCCATTTTGGGGAGATTCCACAAGATGGCGATGGCATAGGTGGATTCGTGAGACTCTCCGACTGGACAAGAGAAAAATCTACACAAATGAAGAAAAAACAAAAGAAGAATATGGGTCTCTCCCAGACTCCTGGGAGGGCAGACACTGAGAAAACTGACTTCGGAATGCAAACAATGAAGAGCCCCCAGAATGACTGGTCTCAAACTATAAACCTAGATATCAAGATATTAATGGAGAGATTAAAAAGAATTGAGGAGACTCAAGAAGAAACTAGAAAGGAGCTGATATCTCAGAAAACACTAATAAAGAATACTGTGAATGAAATAAATAACAAACTGATAAGCATAGAAAGTAGAATTACCCAGCAGAAGAAAGAATCTCAGAGCTTGAGGACCAAAATATAGAACTAACCCAAACTCTCAAAAACACAGAAAACAAGTTCAAAAAGACAGAACAAAACCTTCAAGAGATGAGCGATTACTTCAAGAGTAATTGGCCTTCCTGAGGCAGAAAGAGAGACAGAGACCACACTGGAACAAACCTTCCATGAGATCATTCAAGAAAACTTCCTTTATCTAATCAATGATGCAAAAATTCAAACACAAGAGATTCAGAGAACCCCTGCAAGACAACAAATGAGAAGGCCAACTTCCAGACACATAATAATTCGCCTAAACAAAGTAGGCATAAAAGAAAAAATCCTAAAGGCAGCAAGAGAAAAAGGCCAGATCACCTACCATGGAAAACCAATTAGAATAGCAGCAGATTTATCTACAGAAACCCTGCAGGCTAGGAGAGCTTGGAGTTCTATCTTCAAAGTCCTAAAAGATAAACAATTTCAACCAAGAATAACCTACCCAGCCAGATTAAGCTTCATCAGTGAGGGAGAATTGAAATCTTTCCCAGATATCCAATCCCTAAGAACTTATGCTGCCACCAAACCACCTCTACATGAAACACTTAAGAAAGTACTAAACACAGAAGAAAAGTGGGAAAAAAGAACAACGTTCTTCACAAGAGTACAGGAAAAAGAATAAAATACACAGGAAGCAACCCCAAAAACAAAAGAAAGACAAAAAACCAAGTGGAAGAACAACTCTATAAGAACTCTATGATAGGGACAAATTCTCATATTTTAATAATTAGCCTGAATGTGAATGGATTAAATGCACCACTGAAAAGACATAGAATGGCAAAATGGATACAATATCACCAGGCAACAATATACTGCCTTCAAGAGACCCATCTCACTAGAAAGGACATGCATAGACTCAAAGTAAGAGGATGGGAAACAAATTAT
>NW_007251097.1:0-1346 GCF_000164805.1 Carlito syrichta | reverse complement strand
ATGGAAGGAACACAAATTAACAGCCTAACAAACCACCTAAGGAAGCTGGAAAAGCAAGACTATAAAAACTCTAATTTCAGCAGAAGAATCCAGATCACCAAAATAAAAGCCCAAATCCAGGATATACTAGACAAAAAGACAATACAAAAAATCAATGAAACAAAAAGCTGGTTCTTCAAAAGGATAAACAAGATTGATGGTCCCCCTAGCTAGACTGACCAAGAAAAAGAAAGAAAAATCCCAAATAAGCACAATGAGAAACACAAAAAGTGAAGTCACATCTGACCCTGAAGAAATAGAAAAGAGCATTAGAGACTACTATGTACACATGTATTCAAACAAACTTGAAAACCTCAAGGAAATGGAGGACTTTCTATCATCACACAACCTGCCTAGGTTGAAACAAGAAGAAATAGAGACCCTAAGTAGACCAATAACAATCAAGGAAATTGACTACGTAATAAGAAAACTACCTACAAAAAAAAAGCCCTGGACCTGATGGCTTTCCAGCAGAATTCTACAAGACATTTAAGGAAAAGCTTATTCCAATCCTACTGAAGGTATTTCAGGCGATTGAGAAAGATGGAACCCTCCCCAAATCATTTTATGAAGCTAACATCACATTGATACACAAGCCAGGTAAAGATCCAACAAAGAAAGAGAACTACAGGCCAATATCATTGATGAACATAGATGCTAAAAATATCAACAAGATCCTAGCAAACCGGATTCAACAACACATCTCAAAAATCATCCATCATGACCAAGTAGGCTTCATTCCTGGGATGCAAGGCTGGTTCAACATTCATAAAACAATAAATGTAATTAAATACATCAACAGATGTCAAAACAAAAACCACATGATTATATCATTAGATGCAGAAAAAGCTTTTGATAAAATTCAGCACCCCTTCTTTATAAAAACACTCGAACATATAGTCATACAGGTAACATACCTTAAAGTAGTAAAAGCCATCAACGAGAAACCCACAGCCAGCATACTCCTAAATGGACAAAAATTGGAACCATTTCCCCTGCAAACTGGAACAAGACAAGGATGCCCACTCTCACCCCTCCTGTTCAATATAGTATTTGAAGTCCTGGCTAGAGCAATCAGAGAAGAGAAGGCAATCAGGGGTATCCAAATAGGAAAAGAGGAAGTCAAATTATCTCTCTTTGCAGATGACATGATTGTGTACCTTGAAAACCCAAGAGAATCTGTTAAAAACCTCCTTACACTTTATAAAAGCCTTCAGCAAAGTCTCAGAATATAAAATAAATGTGCAAAAGACAATCACATTTCTTTACACCAATAATAAACAAACAGAAACCCTAATAAAAACCAC
>NW_007251096.1:190813-191846 GCF_000164805.1 Carlito syrichta | reverse complement strand
TTTTTTTTTTTTTGAGTTGGAGTCTCACTCTGTCGCCCAGACTGGAGTGCAGTGGCCACTCCCGGCCACCGCAACCTCACCTGCTGGGCTCCGGTGATCCTTCCACCTCAGCCTTCCAAGTAGCCAGAATTACAGGCATGCGCTACCACGCCCGGCTGATTTTTTGATTTATTGTAAAGATGAGGTCTCGCTGCCCAGGCGGGTCTCGAACCCATGGGCTCAGGCAATCCACTCACCTCAGCCTCCCAAAGCTACGGGATTACAGGCTGAGCCACCAAGCCCAGCTGTGTTTAGTACTTTCTTAAGTGTTTCATGTAGAGATGGTTTGGTGGCAGCATAAGTTCTTAGGGATTGGATATCCGGGAAAGATTTTAATTCTCCCTCACTAATGAAGCTTGGCCGGGTAGGTTATTCTTGGTTGGAATTGTTTATCTTTTAGGACTTTGAAGATAGGGTTCCAAGCTCTCCTAGCCTGCAGGGTTTCTGCAGATAAATCTGCTGCTATTCTGATTGGTCTTCCATGGTAGGTGATCTGGCCTTTTTCTCTTGCTGCCTTTAGGATTTTTTCTTTTGTACCTACTTTATTTAGGCGTATTATTATGTGTCTAGGAGTTGGTCTTCTCATTTGTTGTCTTGCAGGGGTTCTCTGAACCTTTTGTGTTTGAATTTTTGCATCACTGATTAGATAAGAGAAGTTTTCTTGAATGATCTCATGGAAAGTGTGCTCCAATGTGGTCTCTGTTTCTCTTTCTGCCTCAGGGAGTCCGATTATTCTTAGGTTAGGCCTCTTGAGGTAGTCACTCATCTCTTGAAGGTTTTATTCTGTCTTTTTGAGCTTATTTTCTGTGTTTTTAAGAGTTTGGGTTATTTCTATATTTTTGGTCCTCAAGCTCTGAGATTCTTTCTTCTGCTTGGGTAATTCTGCTTTCCATGCTTATCAATTTGTTATTTATTTCATTCACAGTATTCTTTATTACTGTTATCTCAGATATCAACTCCTTCCTAGTTTCTTCTGTGTCTCCTCAATTCTTTT
>NW_007251096.1:120286-190460 GCF_000164805.1 Carlito syrichta | reverse complement strand
TATTCAGCAATATGCAGTCTTGGTCCGTTCAGAGAATCTCACCAGTTCACCTATGCCGTCACCATCTTGCCCCCCAATTCAACTCATATATTTTTTAAAGTATTTGTGGAAGCAAATAATAATGAGAAAAAAGTGTACAAATTATTAGATTAGAAAATGTTTTGATAGAAAGTAAAATCTGATTTCATTTTTCCATATTAGACATTGACACACATATGGAAATTAAAATAATAAATACAATGTCTCAATAACCATGGAAACTAGAATATAGGTTTAAAAATATATCATATAGTGGAAATGATGTTTATCAAAGGAAATGGAGACAAAGATTGGTACACAGGTTCTCTGTCAAAAGAGAGAATGGGTGCTTTCCCCTGCTCCTTTTTTGTTTTTAATTTTTTCATTTAAATATGTGGGGTACAATTCAGGGTTAGGCATACAAATGCTGATTATGCAGGTACCCTTGTTGCTGAGGTGTGTTCCCCTCCTCTGGCAGTTTCCCACTATTGCCAGTCCTACCCCCACTCTCACCTGGCAGTTTTCCACAGGGAAACTCCCCTGTTTCTATCTCCACTGTGCCACCATTTGTATTTCTACTTCAGATTTAAAGGCTCTCCTCCAACTGAGGAGGTACAGTTCTCCCTTCAACTGAAGGGAAAGAAGCAATCTCAGAAGGACATTTTTCTGCCACAGTCAAACCTGGTTGTTTACCTTCATAGGCTTAATCAGTACCAGGGACCAACATTTCCAAAAAGACAGCTTAGGCAGGGGATTGCCGTATGCTAGTTCAGAGATTTGAGTCTAGAGTACTCTCTCTTGAGGGCTTCTGTATTATGGCTATAGCTAGATCCATAAAGCCAATTATGCATATTTCTTCTTCCATGTCCAGTAATGTCAGATGGTAGCTTGAAACTGACCATAAGTGGCATTATTTATACCATGGAAATTAGCAAATGCTATATATAAGGGCTTATTTTTTTTAACCCCTCACAAGAGCCTATTGTTAAATATTTGCTGGCACATCAGCACATTTTCCTGCAGTTTTAAAATGTACTCTTTCTTACAAGAAAATGAGTAAAGCTAATTTCAGATTACCATCAACTAATTTTTACTTAGGTAGGGTCATCAGGAATTTGTTCAGATCGACATATTTGTACTGAACAAGAGACCGAAAACACCAGAAATTTGTTCAGAAACTATGTACATTAATCAGTTTTCCAAAAATAATTAGATCCCAAAATAACAAGATGGATTTATAAAGCACTAATAAAAAACACTTGACATGATGTGGACAAACACCTGGCCTAGACCTGACCAGCCTCCTTTAAGAATAAGTTTAAGAAAACATGTATAGCTTATGAAAATATTCTGCAGTTTGAGAGAAGTAAACAGCAAAAACAATGACATAGGAAAATTTATTTTGAAAATTAGTTTCTTTTAAACAACAAAAGAACATGTAGAATATTTTACATTATCAATAAAATTCAAGAAAACACAAGCCATACATACAAATCAATAGATAAAGATAAATGATTATTTTAAAAAGCAAGGAAAAGATGCTGAGTGACAAATTAAAAATTTTTTAAAGTAAGAAATAGCTATTTAAAAAAAGAAAAAGAAAGAGGCACTCAAAAGGCAAAGTGGGGACCAAAGTCAGGCCCAAACTTTACCTGTACAATGACCATTTGAATACCTAATCCTGTATTGTACCCACATCTTTAAAATAAATAGTTTTTAACAAAAGAGCATTGGAAGTGGTTAGTGAAAGGAAACAATGTAATCAGCAAGTCAGGGAAAGGGAGGAAAATATTGTGATTTTCTCCAAATTCAAATGAAAAGAGCAAAGAATAGAGAATAGGGGAAAATGTAAGTTCATTGCTGTTCATAAAGAAAAGACTAAAAGCAAGAATTCAGGGTCATTGACAAAGTATATACTAGAGAAATATTTTTGTGGAGTGGCAAAAATATTTTCTAAATATTTGAAGAAATTACTAAGTATTACACAAAATTAACAAAAAGTATGCTAACATGAGGCAAATTATGGAGATTAAAAAAAATTTTTCTAGAACAAAGGAAAGTTACAGTCATTCAGTGAGAAGGAATATATATATATATATGAGCATTTATTTACAAAAAGCTAAGTGACACCTTTAGATGATTAAACACCAGGTAGTGGTGATAGTGGGATATGGGTAGGGCTCCCTGTGAATTCTTTAAGAGTTCACAAGGCTCTTTAGGCCTGAAGGCAATGGAAATACACTGGAAGAGTAAGGGTGTAAAGTTTGCCCTTACACATATACCATCTAAAAAATATGCACTGAATATACGTCTAGCCAAACAAAGGATGCATCAAATTAATATTTACAATAAATACATGTTCAGAATGAGTAAGCTCTGATATAAAAGGATTGAAGATGTGTAACTGAGTAATGATACTCAGAATGAGTTTTAAATGACTGCATCAAGTATTTACAATGCTGTATACAAATGTCAAACTGAGTTCATGTTAAAAAAGATGAAATTGTTCAAACCATTGCTATTGTAGTTAATGATCTATTTCAAGCCTAGAGATGTGTAGGAAATGACAAACTATCAATTTTGTTCATATGCATATGGTGTAATAGTTAACGCTCCCTAGGAAAACAGAACCAATAGAAGATTTATTGTAAGGAATTAGCTCACATGATTATGGAGTCTGGAAGTCCCAAGAGCTGCTGTCCGCAGGCTGGAGATTCAATTCAAAGGCCTGCAATCCCCCTACTGGGAATATACCTGGAGGAACTCAAATCATTCAATGAAAAAGATACCTGCGCATGCATGTTTATTGCAGTATTATTCACAATAGTAAAAACATGGAACCAACTGTGCTGCCATCAAAAGAGGACTAGATTTTTACAATGTGGTACATATACATGATGGAATATTACACAGCCATAAAGAAGGACAAAATTAGGAACTTCACAGCAACTTGAGTCTATAATACTGAGTGATCCATTTCAGAAACAAAGAACCGAGTATCACATGTTCTCACTCATAAACAGACCTTGAACAACTGTCATAATACTATACAAAAGGTATTGACAGTAGTAGGAAACTGCCAGGGAGGGGGAGCACACCTCATCAGCAAGAGTACCTGCATAATAAACATTTGCATACCTAACTCTGAATTGTACCCCACGTCTTTAAAATTTAAAAAAAGTCTAAGAAACAGAAGGCCAATGGTATCGATTCTATCTCCCTTTTTCAGTTAAATAAGTTAAACTTATTTCATATTTAGTCTAAAGGCCTAGGAATCAGGAAAACTGATGGCAGGAGAAAAAGGAATATGTCAGTTTAAGCAGTCAGACAGGCAAACAGCAAACTCAACTTTCTCTGCCCTTTTGTTCTATTTAGGTCTTCAATTAATTGCTTAATTCCCACCCATATTGGGCAGGGCAATCAAATTTACTCAGTCTATGGATTCAAATGTTAATCCCTTCCTGAAACACCCTTAAAGGCACACCCAGAAATACCTATGGTCTAGCCCAGTTGATGCATACACTTAACCAACACATAGGGGAATACCATTCACTTGTGACACTTAAATCAATATAAGGCCAACTACTGACTTTACTACCCTGGAGACAACAATTAGTAATGTAAAAACAAGTTCTTAAATAGTGAGAATGGCCTGGTCATGCAGGAAGAGTATGTAAGGTGAAATGTGAAGAAAGTTTAACAAAAGAGCTGTGGAATCATTACCCATGATGTCCAGACACAGTAGGAAAATTATGATAGTTCAGATAGACAAAAGAAATGAGCAGAGACTGTAATATGAGATGCTCTATGTGGCTTACAGAGGATAATTTGTGGAAGTTAGAAAATGGAAGTAATGCAAAGGTAGGAGGTTATTATCATTGCCTAGAAACTAAAGTTTAGATTTTGACATCATGACCAGGACCAGTACTTACAGTAAGCAAGACATTTTTCAAGTGGTGTAGAAGGGAAAGTTATTGGGCTAAATTAATAATACAGTGAACTCTGAGGTTTAGAATACTGGATATAAGAAGCAATGTGGACAATGTGTCAGCACGAGAAACGGACATTTACTTAATTTTAGTATTATAGTAATTTTGTTTCTGTGCCTTTATTTCTTCAACTCTACATGAGTAAAATAATAATGTTTTTATATATTATTGTGAGAATTAAATGATTTATCACATTTAGAAACACATAACAAGTGCTTAATATACATTAACTTTATTACTATTATAATTTCCTGTATAGAATGACTGCCAAATGCTTGTTTTTTTCCGATGCCCTTGTACAATCATTTTCCTTCTTATTCACAGATCCAGAATATGAGTTTTTTGAACTTGTCTTACATAACCAGAAATTAAGAAACCGAGTGATTATGTACATAGAATTTCTCTTATTAGAATAAAAGAAAAAGACAAGCTATCAGAGCAAAATTTTTTAAATATGCCCCTTTCATTAATTTTGGCCATTTCCCTTATTTCTACTACTTATAGACTCACCTTTATCTCTTTTTTTCATATACCAGTAGTCTCTAGCCTGGTCTTCTTTTGCTATTATCCAACAATTTCTGTGTAACCTCATTCATTTGAATAACATCAATTACCATCTATGTGCTGATGACTACAAAATATGTATCCAAGCCCAACTTTGTCTACAGTACCCAGAACCTGATCATCTATAGGCCTACTTGATGTCTCCACCTCAATATACCCCCCCTAAAAAATTATGTCCTTTTTCATCTTTAAGCCTGCTTCTCTTCTGCTTGGCAAGTCAGAAATCTGGGAATTATAAAAATTCATCTCCCATTTATATTTACTTATCAGTACAGAAAAATAAAAGTAGTTTTTTAGATTAAAAAAGTTAGCATGTTCATACAAGCTCATAATTAAAATCAAATTATAGTATAACATATAATATAAAGCAACATTTCGCCAGTCCCAGTCCTGCTGGGGTGTGATGGAAGCTGGAAAACACTTCATTTTTTTAATCATTTGTTTTTTTCTATAGCTATAAATAACACAACCATAGCACTATTTATTTTATTTGTAAAATGATTAAATGTGGTAGATTGGAATTTAGAAACATATACTGCTAGTTTCCCTCAGCCCTTCTAATGTAAGTATAAACATTGTTGCCAGTTCTTTACTGTCACTTCTGCTACTGAAGAGTAAATTAATTCTCCATTTCTTGTTCAGTTAAACTTATTTAGTATTTCTTTATTTTACTGCTTCCAGCTTTCCTTGTACCTCTTCTTCTCATCTTCCACCTCTTGACTGCTGCTGCAATATTTTTGCTTTTATATTACAGGCACACCTTGGAGACACTGTAGGTTCAGTTCTAGACCACTACAATAAAGCAATTATCAGAATAAAGTGAGTCACACAGATTCTTTTGATTTTCCAGTGCATTTTAAAGTTATATTTACATTATATGATAGTCTATTAAGCATATAACAGCATTATGTATAAAGAAACAATATACATATCTTAGTTTTAAAATACTGTATTGCTAATGATTACCTGTGCCTTCAGCAAGTCATAATCTTTTTACTGGGGAAGGCTTTTGCCTCAATGTTGATTGTACTAACTAATCAGGGTGGTGGTTTCTGAAGGGTGGCATGGCTGTGGCAATTTCTTAAGTAAGACAATAAAAATTTCGACATCACTCAACTCTTTCACAAAAGAATTCTCTGTAGCATGCAATACTGTTTGATGCATTTTACCAATAGTAGAACTTCTTTCAAAATTGGAGTAAATTATCTCAAATTCTGAACTGCTTTATCAATTAAGTTTGTGTAATATTCTAAATCCTTTGATGTCATTACCACAATATTCATAGCATCTTCCACCAAAAGTAGATTCCATCTCAAAAACCACTTTCTTTGTTAATTCATAAGAAGCAACTTTTCATTTGTTGAGGATTTATCTTCATATTGCAACAATTCAATCATAACTTTAGGCTCTATAACTAATTTAAACTCTCTTGCTATTTCCACCACATCTGCAGTTACCTCCTTCATCGAAGTCTTGACTCTTTAAAGTCATCCATAAGGGTTGGAATCCACTTCTACCAAATCCCTGTTGATGTTAATATTTTGACCTCTTATGAATAAAAAAAAATTCTTAATGACATCTAGAATAATTAATTCTTTACAATTTTTTTACTTTCAGCACTTTTCTCAAATACTTCACCACTTGTGGAAACTATAGCCTTACAAAAATGTATTTCTTAGGTAATAAGATTTGAAAGTTGTAATTACTCTTTGATCCATAGGCTGCAGAATGAATGCTGAGTTAGTATGAAAACAACATTTATCTCTTTGTATATTCCTATTAGTGTTCTTGGGTGACCAAGTACATTGTCAATGAGTGGTAATATTTTGACAGAAATCTTTTTTTTTTTTTTCCTGAGTGGTAGTTCTCAGCAGTGGTCTTAAAATAGTCAATAGACCATGCTCTAAATGGATGTGTTGTCATGCAGGTTTTATAGGTCCATGCATAAAGTACAAGCAAAGTTTATTTAGCATAATTCTTAAGGGCTTTAGGACTTATGGGATAGTAAATGAGCATTGGCTTCCACTTAAAGTCACAAGCTGCATTAACCTCTAACAAAAGAGTCAGCCTATCCTTTGAAACTTTGAATCCAGGCATTAATTTTTCCTCCCTAATTACAAAAATCCTAGATGGCATCTTCTTCCAAAATAAGGCTGTTTCATCTATATTTAAAATGTGTTGCTTATCATTGGCACCTTCATCAGTTACTTTGCCTAGATCTTCTGGAGAACTTCCTGCTTCACCTTGCACTTTTATGTTATGAAAATAGCTTCTTTCCTTCAGCCACATCAACCAAATGTTGCTAGCTTCCAACTACTCTTCTGCAGCTTCCTCATCTGTTTCAGCCTTCATAGAATTGAAGAGCGTTAGAGTCTTGCTAATCCAAGTTAAAAACTCATATTCTGGAATTGTGAATGCGAGGAAATCTTTGATACAAGTGCATCAACAGAAAAACAATCATTTGGCAGCCATTCTATCCAGGAAATGATAATAATAAAAAAGTTATCATTTATTAAGGGAATGCTGTGGCAAGTTTAATCTTCTATGCAGACCACTAAAACTTCCTCCCATATCAACAATAAGGCAATTTCACATTCTTATCATTCAAGTATTCATTGAGGTAGCACTTCTAATTTTCTTCAAGAACATTTCCTTTGCGTTCACAACATGGCTGTTTGGCCCAAGAGGGCTAGCTTTAAGCCTGTTTTGGCTTTCAACATGCCTCCCTCACTAAGCATGATTATTTCTAGCTTTTGAATTAAAGTATGAGATGGGAGACTCTCCTTTTCACTTGAACAGTTCAAGGCCATTGTATGGTTATTACTTGGTCTAATTTTAATATTGTTGTGTCTCAGGAATATGAAGACCCAAGGAGAAAGAGAGAAATGGGGGAATATCTGGTTAACGGTGGTCAACATTTATCAATTAAGTTTACTATTTTAATGTCTCTTATGAGCATGGTTGATGGCAACATAAAACAATTACAACAGTAACATCAAAGATCACTAAACATAGATCAATATAACAGATATAATAATAATTAAAACATTTGAAATATTGTGAGAATTACCAAAATGTGATACAGAGACATGAAGTGAGCACACACTGCTACAAAAAAAAAAGATACCAATAGACTTGTTCAAGGCAGGATTGTTACAAACCCTCAATCTATAAAGAATACAATATCTTCAAAGTGCAATAAAGTGAAGTACAATAAAACAATGTACACCTGTATAAGGCTGGTAATAGTTACACTATGTTCAATAAATATAATTAGTCTTTATGTGATTTATCTACAAGGTGAGTCTAGAAGTTGAGACCCATTTAAGAGTGTTGACATTGTGATGATTATTTGGAGTGTTTACTCCAGAGTCAACCATGTCTGATATCATACCCCTGACGCATTCAAAATAGGTTATGACTATAGTCCAGTTCAAATGAATTCATAATTTTTATTCTCTACCAGTTGCTTTAATAATACTGTCTATTTCTAAAAGCTCTATAATTTCATTTATGTTATCAATGCATCTAAATTCCAAAAAATCTTCCTCCCAGAGCCTTCTACCTTCATACTCCAAAATCTTACTCCAATACTACCATGTCATCCAAGTTTGCTGTTCTCCTATCATACGGAAGACAGTCTGCTGCTCTCTTAAAGCTCTATTTCATGAATTCCATGCCTTTCTCATTCTTAATCTTCTTCTAAATGCTTCTAAGTTACATTCTTAATTAGTTTCCCAAAGAAAGTAGTAAAAGAGAAAAACTTTCTAAAATGTATGTCCTCTGAAGCCAACATTCTGATTATTTATCTTTGGAATCTTTACTCAGATAAATAGTTTTGATATTATTTTCTACTCTTTATGATTATTTTTAATGAAATTCACATTTCAATTTTGAGCTACTTGTTCATATGCTTTACTCATTTTTAATAGTTCATACTTCTTGTTTTATGAGTACGATATCTTCTTGAATCTGACACTAGTGAGACTTATTTATAATTTATTTTCAGTTTCTTGATCTGCTGTTTACTTTGTCCTTTATTTTGTCTTTCTTCTTACTGTTGCTGACATTCTTTTAAGTGTGAAATTCATTGATTAACTGCTCCTATGCAAGAATGTAGCCATGGTATAAATCTAGACAGGAATTATTGTTCAGCGTGCTTTGTCTTACAATAATTGGGCAATGAACCAGTCATTATGCCCAGTAATACCTAATTTCTAGAATGCAGAAATGTAACCTGTGGCTATCTTAGTTTCACTAGATGCTTGAAACTAAGAATCAGGCTTCCCAATCTCCATAGCAAAAAATAGAGGGGAAGAGAACAGTCTGGCAATGTCTACAGTGTTAGCTAACCATTTTTATCTGCTGTAGTTTCTTTTCTCCTTAAATATATTTGATACTCCCTATCTTCTAAAGGTCCAATTTTAGTATCTTAACCTAGAAAACGAACACTTTTATGGTCAGGTTCATGCCTATCTAACTATCCTCCTTTCCCATCTCCTGCTCTATAACTCATTTATAATGAAGAATTTATAACCTTCACTGCCTTTGCACCTCTTTCAAATCTCTATCATTTCTGTTCCTTTCTGCCTAGAAAGTCTCCTGCACACTATTTTCTTCTTCTAAATTATCTCTACTAACTTTTCATATCTCATTTCCCTGATCTCATCAGAAAGACAAGTGTCTCCCCTTGTGTAATCATTACACCTTTAGTTCCATTATTTCAATAATCATATTGTATTATACTTTTCCCATGCAAATACCTCAACTAAATGTCACCTTCTTTAATGATATTCACAATAGACGATTCTCCTCCTTTTTATGAAGAAATGCAATCTTACATATTTTAGGTGTATTAATTAATTAATTTAATACTGACAGAGGTGAAGAGTCAAGCTGGAATGTGAACCTGTATCCGCTGACATCAGACCAAGGGCTTAGTTCTACACTATAAATTAATGAGTAAATAAAATAGTGCCTTAAAAATAACTCTTTCTTTTTGGTTTCTGGTGTTTCTTTCCTCTTATTAACATTTTCCTCTAACCAATTTCTAAACATTACAGTGCCCAAGATCTTGGAAATAAGCCTTCTATTCTTTAACTCCCCTTCACCATTTCCATAGTTTTAAATAACATTTATATTCTGAAGACTCCCAAATGTAATCCTTCTTCTGAACTCGAGGTGTGTAAATTTGAATGTTCCAATTTTCTCTCCATCCCTGATGTAACACATTTCAAAATGAATAATTGCTCCATTCCTCCATTTTTGTTCCTTGTATAGCTTTCCTCATCTTAGGATATGGCATTACCCAGTTGCTCAAGCCCAAATCCAGAAGTCAATCTTAATACATTCACACCTAACTGGGCGCAGTGGTTCATACCTATAATCTCAGTACTTTGGGAAACTGAGGTGGAAGGATTGCTTGAGCCCAGGAGTTTGAGACAAGCCTGGGCAACATATTGATACCCTGATATGTTTTGACTCTACAAAAATATTAAAAAATTAGCCAGGTGTGGTGGTGCACACCTGTAGTCCAAGCTACTCTGGAGGATGAAGTGGGATTATTGCATGAGCCCAAGGAGTTTGAGGCTGCGATGACCTATGATCATACCACTGCCCTCCAGCCTGGGTGACAGAGAGAGAGAGAGACCCTGTCGCAAAAAAAAAAAAAAAAAAAAAAAATCCATTACTTTCTTAACTGTCACATCTAGTCAATTGATTAACAAGTTTTATTTACTATATATAGAGAGCATATCTCATATCCATCCACCTCACCTCAAGTCCAAGTCCATCCTAGTCTGAACACTCTTCCATCCAACAGTGAACCTACTTCTTGAACCTCCTAATGAGTTTCTGAGTTTGTGAGGGATGTGACCCTTTCTAATACTTTCTTACTTTACAGTTTGAATGACCTTTTTCAAGTGAAAATTAGATTTTTGCACTCTATTGTTTGATATTCACTTATTGTACCTTGTATAAATATTTGCAATAAAATTTGTTATCATGGCATCAAAGACTTGCATGATTAGGCTGCTGAACAACTTTTCTCACACCACTCTTCATCTTATCCCTTTTGTGACCAATTAAAGCAATGTTCACATCAACCACCCTGCATTTCTGGGCAATTCATTTATCTACTTCTCAACTGAAGTCTACTCCATGGTCTGTTTCCCAAATCTGGATGTATTTCTCCAAGTTCTACTCCCTCATCTCAGCTGTATCTGTTTAGTTTAATCTTATTTTTCAGAAATCTGTTTAAATGTCGAGTACATAGAAGGACCTTTTATTATTACACAGTCTTACGTAAGTACCTCTAATACTCTCTTTTATCAAATCCTATTTCATTCTTTCCCAGAATTTATGAAAATTCACTCAAAGTTAGGAACAAGAATCATTAAGAGTTGATTCTTAATTTTTATAAACTTAAAATCATCCTGAAGAGATAGACAACCATACCACCATAATACAGTATGAACAATGCTGCAATGAAGGGATTTACATAGTACTATAACAAGACAGTGAGAGGATATATCAATCTTACCCTTATTGAAGTAGGGAAAAATAAGCTTCACAGTGTAAGAAAATTTAGTTGTGAATTTCAGAGTGATTCTGAATTCATGCAAGAGATATATCTTAATCATTGCAAGAATGGCTATTTGACAATTACAAATTGGTCCCTCTCTCTTGAACAGTGTTGTTGTTTACCTTTATCCTAAAATAAAGAGTGTATTACCTTTCCAATGGATAATTAGATAGAAAAGAAATGTGCACAACTCATTGCCCAAAAATCATGAAGTTTTATGGAAAGCTGGAACAACAGAATAAAAATGAAGATTGTGACATAAGATAGTCTGCTTTTAGACTTATTAATCTCCCATTAGTGTTCACATTTTTAAGCATAACTACTCATTAGAAGTTTAGCTAATATTCACTCAGAGTAAGCAATTAGTATTGTGGCTAGCTGTTCTGAGTTCTCTGCTCCATAGAAAAATTAAGAGCTGTTGAAGGATATAATCTATTAATACAACAATAAAATCAAAAAGATTTTTTAGATGGAGATAAGTAAAATAGTTACATGTAATTTTTGGCTTATGTTCTTCTCTCATCATTCCACAGTTATTTCTGAACATATTTTGTTACCAAATAAAGTATTAGCAAGTAGTTCCTATTCTACTGTGATTCTTTATTGGCAGGTATGAGTTTGATTTAAAGAGAGCAAAAGTGCTTAACTGTGATTATAATATTTGAGTTTCAAACATTGCCATGACATTATTAGCTTTGGTGTCCAAATTCTTTATACCTGAAGCTTTGAATAGTAATTTCCAAGAAGATAGATTTAATTTATTTCATAGTTTATAAACTTGTAAGCAGCATTAGGCAATATTATAATATTTATTTCAAGAATATAGGTGACATATAAACATTGAACTTGAGGTCTCACAAATTGAAGTACACAACTTCAGAGAAAATATAATAATTTGGGACAGCTACATTTATATAAATAATGTAAATACCTGTTTTTACACTTTGATGACTCTTTAAATTATTATTTTTTTAATTCTTGGAATTAGCCAAAGGTTTACAGCAACCAGGGGAGTGTTTAGTCAAGAAAAGCTGCTGAATATTAGTAAGAATAGTGAGCTCTATTATGTTTCAACTTACTCTAGTTTCATCTTCTGTCTTTCATTCAGTGGTAGTCAAAAAAACCCAGCACCTTATACTCCTGGCACTTGAATGAGAACAGACCCTATATCCAAATGATTGTCATTATTTGACCTGTTCTGTGGTTTCCTAGAAAAACCTCACTCAAAATGCCTGTCTTTCAAACTCACTTGAACTCACTCAGTACTAAATGCCTCAGGGAAGGGAGTGCTAGTCTAGTGTTTTAACATTGCAGTTGCCTGAGGCAATGGATAAAAGTTGGGGCAAATAATAGACTAGCCAAAAAGCTTAAAAGGAAAAGTCATAGAATGAGATTCCCACAGGGGCTTTGAAAAGCTCCAACATATTCCTATAAATCTAGAAGGCATTGTGCATGCACAGGCTGTGTGCAGCTGTGTGCATGTTCACAAAAGACACACAAGGTCCTCAGCTCTCATCCCTGACTGACCTTGAGGCTCAAATGAAAGGACACTATATAAACATAAATCCATAAAAAGAAGTCATGAGTACCAGTAAATGTAATTACTATATACATGTAAAAATAAAAGGCAGTACAAATGTATTTTTGTTTGTATCTCATCTTTTGCTTTGCTTTGACTTAAATGACAACTATATAATACAGTAATTATAAACCTAAATTAATTGGCATACAATGGGTAAAGATGTAAATAACAATAATAACAGCAAAAAGAAGGGAGACAGAACCAAAAACAATCAAAGGTTTTGTATGCTATTGAAATCAAGTTAGTATTAACCCAGATGTTAATGATAATCTCTGCATCAACTACTAAGATCTCAAAAATAGAAAGGAAATCACAAGAAAATTAAAATGATGCACTAGAAAATATCTATTTAAAACAAAAAAGGTATCAGTGAAGGAATAGTGAAACAAAAAAGACCTAAGATATAGAAATCAAAGAACAAAATATCAGATGTAAATTATATCATATCAGTAGTTACATTAAATATAAATAAGCTCCCAAATTAAGAGACAGAATAGGTATAATAATAAAACAGAATCTAACTATATACTATATACAAGAGACACATTTTAGATTCAAATACACAAATTAGTTGAAAGTATAAGGCTGAAAAGATATATTATGCAAATAGTAATTAAAAGAGAGTTGAGGAAGATATACTAATATTATACAAAACAGACTTTAAGAACAAGTGGTTACCAGAGACAAAGAAGAATATTTTATAATGATCAAATTAAAGATAGAAATAGACAATTTTGTAATCATAGTTGATTCCAATACTGAAATTTCAATAATGTATAGAATAACTAGGCAGAAATCAACAAAAAAAGAAGACTTGAACAATACTATACCAAGTAGAAAACAGATATTTGTTGAACACTTAACCCAACAACAGCAGAATTTTCACACATTGCTTTTAAGTGCACATGGGACATTCTTCAGAAATAGGTCTCATGTTAGTTCATAAAATTAGAATAAATTTAAAAGAATTCAAGTCATACAATGCATGTTCTTTAGCAATAATGAAATGAAATTAGAAATAAATAGTAGAAGGAAACTTAGGAAATTTAGGAAGTTAAATAACACATTTTTAAATAACCAATGATTCAAAGAGGAAATCACAAGAGAAATTAGAAAATGATTTGAGGAGAATGAAAAATTAAAGAAAAAAAAACCTGCTTAAACTGATAGGATGCTGTCAAAATTGTATTCAGGGGGAAATTTTTATCTCTAAATGCATACATTGGAAAAGGAGAAAAATTTCACATCAATTACCTAAATTTCCACCTTAAGAAACTAACAAAGAAAGAATAAACTAATCCCAAAATAAGCAGAAAGAAGAAAACAAAACTCAGAGTGGAAATAAATAAATTGAGAATAGAAAAACAATGAAGAGAATCAAAGAAACAAAAATTTGTTCCTTTAAAAAAGATCAACAAAATTGACATTTAGCTCATATAACCAAGAAAAAAAATGGAAACAATTCAAATTATTAAGATCATATGTGCAATAAGCAACGTTACTACAAAAATTACACAAATAAAAAAAATTGTAAGGAAATACTATGAATAATAATATACCAACAAATTAGATAGATGAATTGGACAAATTCTTAAAAAACTGCAAACTATCAAATCTGATTTGTAAAGAAATAGAAAACCTGAATATTAGAGATTAAGTTAATAATAATAATAATAAAATTTCCCACAAAGAAAAGCCAAAATGATTTGTTTTACTAATGCAGTATATAAAATATTTACATGAGAATTAATTTGATGTCTTCACAAACTCTTTTATAAAAATAGAAGAAAGGAAAAAACTTTCTAATGCATTCTATTAGGTCAATATTACCCTGATAGCAAAACCAAACAAAGACACCACAAGAAAATGAAATTGTAAACCAATATCTTAACGCACACACAAAAATTCTCAACAAAATACTAGCAAACTATCCAATAAGATATTAAAAAGATTGCACCCCATGACCTAGTGATTTTTATCCTGCATGGTTGGTTCAGCATATTAAAGTCAACCAGTATAATATACCATTTTAATAGGATAAAAGGAAAATCCACATGACCATCACAACAAATGCACACAGATATTTGACACAACCCAACAAACTTTCATGATTAAAAAAAAAAAAAAACACTCAACAAACTAAAGTAAAACAGAATACCCTGAACCTGGTAAAGTGCATCTATGAAAAAAGCACAGCAAACTCTATCCAATGACTAATGATTGAAAGCCTTTTTAAAGATTCAGAAAAAGATAAGATATCCACACTCATCACTTCTATTCAACATGATAGCAGAGGTTGCAGCCAGGAATGGGGATTTTTCTTAGGTAAGAAAAAAAAATGCATCCAGATTGGATGGGAAGAAGTACCCCTATCTCTCTTTGGAAAATGACATAATCTGGCAGGGCTCAGTGGCTCAACCTGTTATCCCAGCACTTTGGGAGGCAAAGGCAAGTGGATTGCCTGAGCCCACAGGTTCCAGACCAGCTGGGGCAGCTTGGTGAGGCCTCGTCTCTACAATTAAAAAAAAGAAAGAAAGAAAAATTAGCCGGGCATGGTAGCACATGCTTGTAGTTCCTGCTGTTTGGAAGGCTGAGGCAGAAGGATTGCAGGAGCCCAGAAGGCCGGTGTTGTGGTGGCCGTTGAGTGTGCCACTGCACTCCAGCCTGGGTGCTGGAGTAAGACTCCAAATTAAAAAAAAAAAAAGAAAAGAAAGAAAGATGACATAATCTTATAATCTTCGAAAAAATTAGAATTAATAAATGAGTTCTTCAAAGTTGCAGAATACAAGATCAGGATAAAAAAATCAGTTATATTTTGATATACTACTTAAAACAATTGCATTTACAACAGCATCAAGCAAAACAAATACTGAAATATAAACAAAACCAAAAAAATGCAAGACTTGTATACCAAAAACTACAAAACACTGTTGAAAGTAAAGATTTAAATAAAAGAAAAGATATCAGTGTTTATGGATTGGAAGACATAAAATTGTTAAGATGGCAATCCTCCTTAAATTAATCTAAAAATTCAACAAGCTCTTTTATAAAAATATAAGAAAATGAAAAACTTTCTAATGCATTCTGTTAGTTCAATATTACCCTGATAGCAAAACCAAAGACATCATAAGAAAATGAAACTGTAGACCAATATCTTAACATATACACAAAAATTTTCAACAAAATGCTACCAAACTATCCAATAGTCCTAGATAAAATTCTAGCTTTATTTTGTAAAGAAATAAGCTTTATTCTAAAATTCTAATGACATTTCAGGGAACAAAGAGTAGCTAAAACAATTTTGGGATGATGAACAGATTTGGAGGACACATGCTTCCTGATTTCAAATTTACTACAAAGTCAAAACACTATGGTACTAACATAAGGAAATAAACAAATAGATTAATGTACTATAACTGAAATTCAGAAGTAAACCCATACACCTAAGGTTAACTGATTTTTTTCTCAAGTTTTTTAAGACTGCCACAACAAAATACCAAAAGCAGTGTGACTTAAAATAACATAATTTTTTTCCTTGCATTACTGAGAGCTAGAAATCTGAAATCTAAGTATCAGCAATGTCATGATCCTTCTGAAACCTGTAGGAATATCCTTCTTGCCATTTTATAGTCTTTGCTGTTTTTTCTGGCAATGATTAGCATTCTTTGGTTGCAGCTTCATAAACTCTAGTCTCTCTGTAAATCGTCATGTGGTGTTTTCTCTGTACATCTCTCCTCATAGGGTCATCATCTCATAAGCCATCAGTCATATTTAGGGTCCACCCTACTCAAGTATAACTTCATTTTAACTAATTACATCTGCAACAACCTTATTTCTAAAGAAGGTCACCTTCTGAGGCACTGGGAGTTGGGATTTTTTCATACCTTTTATGGGGGAGGTGGGCACAATTTAACTCATAAAAGATGCCAGAAAGATTCAACTGAGAAAGAAAAGACTTTTCAACACATGGTGCTTAGGCAACTAGATATCTATATGCTAAAGAATGAATTTGGATGTACTAACTTACACCATATACAAAATTAACTCAAAATGGAACAAATACAAACAATTTAAAACTCTAGAACTTTTAGGAGAAAACAGCTGTAAGTTCTCATGATCTGGATTAGGCAATGATTTTTTATATATGATACCAAAAGCACAAACAACCAAGGAAAAATAGATAAATTGGACTTGACCGAAATTAAAGCCATCTGTGCATCAAACAACATTATCATGTAGTTGAGAAGAGAAATTACAGAATGGGAGAAAATATTTTCAAACTATATATCAGATAATGGTCTATTGTACAGAATAAACATATAGAACTCTTAAAACTCAACAATTAAACGGCAAATAGTCCAAATAAAAATGAGAAACAAATAGACGTTTTTCCAGAGAAGGTGGACAAATGGCAAATAAGCATCTGAAAAGATATTCATTATTATCATCTTCATTAGGAAAATGCAAACTCAAACCACACTTTACACACAATAGGAAGGCTAATAATTTTTTTTAAATAGTAAGCATGTGTGAGGATGTGGAGAAAGTAGAACTCTTATACATCACTTGCAGCAGTATACAAAGATACAGCCACTGTGGAAAACAGTTTGGCAGTTCCTCAAAAAGATAAAATAGAGTTGCCAAATGACCCAGCAGTTCTATTCCTGGGTAAATACCCAAAAGAACTGAAAACTTACGTTCTTACAAAACTTGTACATGATGTTTATAGCAACATTATTCCCAATATCTAAAAATTGGAAGCAATCAAAAATGTTGTAAACTGATGAATAGGTAAACAAAATATGGAGCATACATATAATGAAATGTTACTCAGTCATAAAAAAAGGATGAAGTGATGATACATGTTACAATATGTGTGAACCTTGAAAATGTTTTACAAAGTGAAAAAGCAAGACACAAATATAATTCCCTTAATATAAAATGTTAAGAGTAAGAAAATCCATAGAGACAGAAAGTAGATTAGTGCTTTCAAGGGGATGGGGTGAGTAGAGAATGGAAAGTTTCTTTTAGGAGTGATTAAAATATTTTGGGATCAGAAGGTGGTAATGGTTGCACATCTCTCTGAATATACTGAAAAACATTAAATTATACACTTTTAAATGGTAAATTTTATGGTATATGAATTATACTCAATTTAAAAAAATTTTTGCTGGGTGCAGTGGCTCATGTCTGTAATCCCAGCACTTTGGGAGGTTGAGGTGAGACGATTGCTTGAGCTAGGAGTTTGGAATAGAAAATATAACTTACCACACAATGGGTGAAACAACGATCATTGATGGAGGGGAGTGGTGGGATCTTCTACATAAACAGGTAATAGGAATAGCCCAGAGAAAGGTGTTTGCTAGGAGGATTAGTGGGAGCTGAAATCACTAATGGAGAACACAGGGATTTATATGGCAATCAAGCAAATAAATGATATTTTAGACCATAGGCAATGAGAAGAAATTAATTTATTTTTAAATAATCTTAAAGATGTGATTAGAAAGAATGTGCTTTGCATAATACAGGCAGAAATGTCAAGAGTCACAATGGCATTGGTTACATAAAGAATTGACTCTAAGAAATAATTTAGAAATAAAATAACATGATATGCTGCCTAATTGGATATGAAGATTATGAAGATTCAGGAGAAGGCTAGAGCTGAAAGCACAGTGACGATCTTATTAAAGGGAAGGATCACACAAAAAAAGAGTAGGTTTTTGTAAAATCCTGCAAGATGACTATGCTTTTAAGTAGATACCTCACCATACTCACCATATACTTTTTTTTTTTTTTAAGTCTGAGTCTCATTCTCTCACCAGGCTGGAGTGCCGTGGCATGCTCACAGCCACTACAGCCTTGACCTGCTGGACTCAGGCAATCCTTGCACCTCAGCCTTCCAAGTAACTGGAACTACAGACGTGCACTACCATGCCCAGCTAGGTTTTTATTTTTGTAGAGACAAGTTCTTGCCAAGTTGCCCAGACTGGTCTCGAATCCCTGGGCTCAGGCAATCCTCTTGCCTCTGCCTCCCAAAGTGCTGGGATTGATTACAGGCATGAGCCACCACGCCTAGCTCACCATATACTTTCAATTACATGTTAAGCATATTCCAGGAATTATATAAGCACTGAATATGCAAAAACAGCAATAGCAAAAATACCTATCAGGAGCAGATCCCAGGTTGGGTAGATTAGAAGAGAGAGGGGGGATTAAGAGTTTCAAAGCAACATGATAGAATACTAACCTAGTTACATGATGTATATTACACATTACAGATGAAAGGTAGAGGGGTTGTTTGGGGAGCTGACGTCAGCTGAATTAACAAGAGTGAAGGTATTCCAGGTAGGAAAAAAGCAGTCTGTATAAATGTCTAAAGACCTATTACATTTTGGTTATTTGGGCAATTGGAATTGCTGGTCAGTCCTAAGACAGAAGTGATATTCAAATATGCAGTTTGGGATGTCATCTTCTGACAGAGATATTATGTACCATAATGGTAAATTAGAATCCCAAGGAAAGAGTAAAGGTAGAGAAAATTCCAGAGGAAAGCAGAAAATTTAAGAGACATTCTTAAACTACAATCTCCAGACAAGGAGCTTCAATAGCACTCCGGAACTTGGTGGAAACTCAGAAGTACAGACCTTATCCCAGACCTATTGCATCAAAAACTTTGGAGGTGGGGTCCAGTAATATGGGGGTTTCTCAAGGCTTTCAGGTGATTGTCGTGAAGCTAAGGTTTAAGATAGACTGATACAGAGAGATTCGGGGAAAGGAAACAGCCAATGAGACTTTAAAATGAGCAGTCAGGAAGGTAGAAGAAAAAAGCAGGAGGTGGAAATGTATTTAGAAATTCTTGGAAAGGAGAGTTTCAAGTCATGGAGAGAGCTCACCAGGGCCCAGAACTAAGGAGAAGGCGTGATGAGGACTTTAAGAAACCATTCTTTTGCTTGGGGATATCTGGAAGAAGAGTTGCATTGAGTTAGAAGGATGCTACAGAGTAAAAGAATTTGTCAGGAAAAAGACAATGATGAGGTGAAATCATCAAGGGAGGATTGTGCTTCTCAGTTCATGGTGGTGAGAGAGCAGAAATGGAATATCTCTAGGGAATGAGAAGGCTGAGAGACTGTTTACTTCTAAGAAGGAGTAGTTTTTGGCAACCAGGCTAAATCTCTGACAAGAGCTTGGTGTCTGATAAGACAGAGAGAACGGGGTTTGAACAGAACAATCACTGAGAGGAGAGAAGAGGGGATCCTGAAACAAAAAGAGAGATTAGCCTTGGCCTTCCAGGAGGAAAAAAAGACTAGAGGATGGCAAACTTGACACTTCCTTTTAATTTAAATTAAATATGTAGGTTATTTAAATGATGGATATAGCCTTTACAGGCTCCTTTAGGAACATTAAAATGTTTTTAGCAAACCTGGAGAAGTAACAACGCATGACAACAGAAGGAAAAGTTTAAAATATGACTTCATTTATAAAGATCTCCTGATAAGAATTTTCAATTATAAAGTGCTGTGTTTTTTTACAATTATAAAAACAATAAGTAGAAAGAACAGCTTACTGAATATTTAGGGCTATTATCTAAATCATATTTTTTCTATTAAAAATAGAAATTATGGGATTCATTCATTCAGTAGAAATTTACTAAAAGATTACTATATGTCAAGCATGGTCCTTTTTTCTGAATAAATAGTTGTGAATACTCAGACAAGCATTATTTTGTCACAGAGCTGGAGTCTATTCAAAAGGCTGATCAAAAAATAAACAGATATAGTAAATAAAAATAAACATTAGTGACGAGTACTAAGCACAGAAATCGATTACGGTGGTGTGATGAGAGTGCTTGACTCAGGGGCTGCGTTAGATGGAAAATTGTGTTAGAATGATGCTGTGATAAGCCTTCATGTTTACATAATAATCCATTATGTTTCCAGTATAGCAAAGGCAGAGGGACTGTGTCCCATGCAGTCACTCAGAGACTAGACTGATGCCAACTCTGCCACATGCAACACTTTGCATCCAAGTGTCCTCTGAATGATGGTATGCAAGGAAAGAGCATGGGAGATGGCACACTGGAGGCTTTTGCATGCCTGGCATCAGAGTTGCATGCATCACTTCTGCTGAGATTCCGTTGGCTCATAGTCATGTAGTTACCACAGCTTCTCACCGCTAGGAAACAGCCTAGTTTAGTGCCAAGGAAAACAGAAAAACAACTTTTTGATGGAGAGATTTGCAGTCCTCCTCCAAGATGTCAGTTCACACTAACTTTGGTGAGAAACCAGTGGAGAATCTGAGAAATAGAATGATAATTGTTTATTATATTTTGACTGTGTTTATTACATTGTGACTATGAATAATAGATCAGAGAAAAGCAGAAATGGGAGCATGAAGGCTAGTTAGAAGACTCTCACAAGTGAAAGATGTTGGTGGCTCAATGGACTAGAGTAGAGTGTAAGTCTAGTAGAGATAGTAAGAAAGTGAAATATATCGTGACAAGCTTGAAGTTCTTCAAATGAGAGATACAATTTGGAAAAGGGACTAGGTACAATTTATGAATACATGTCTTCTGCACACATAGCCTTCTTAGCCCTTCCATTTCTTATCAGAGATGTGTGCTTTCACTTAAAAGATGTTGTATTAATTTTGGACCCAATTAACCTCAGTGGTCAGCTTTAGTCTTACTCAACAACGTTAAATCAATGTGGTTTTTTCCTCAGCTGTCATTACTGAATGCTTGGATGATGTCCCCTTCTGTAAACAAAAAGAGCAAGCATTGCAAAGAGCTCATACAAGTTAAATCCTCTCTCTAATTCTTCAATAAGGTTGGAGCTAAATGCAGGGGTGAGAATCTCCAACAGCTGGGGGTGGGCAGAGGAAAATGAAGCTTATTTCAAGCACATGTGACAGTCATGATTCATAATGGGAATCTGGGTCAGAATTTGCAGCTGTGGAAGCACCAGGAAAAGATTACTTTTATTATAAAAACATGTACTTAATTACAGCTCAAAGCTGGAGTTGGGGGTGGATTACACAGCTGGAAGGGGAAAGCAAATTAATTTGTTGACTTTTAAGGCCCTCTTACAGTGAAATATGCCCCCTCCTGTTTTGCGTTGGGTGATATCTGAAAAATTTTCAGAGTAGCCTCAAAGCAAGAGTGGACAGGATGCAATGTCACTACAAATACATTAGATATTTCCTTAGGCTTGTGAACTGTAAGAGCTTTGGGCTGTGGTTTCTTTTTATAAAATAAACAAAGCCTGGCCAGCAGTCAGGATTGTTTGCCTTAGCCAGCGATATCACCTCCAGAGATGACGATGCCCTTAGTAAACAATGCCCTTGATTTTATGACACAGAGTCAAAACTGATTATTGGACCCCCTAGAGAGATTCTATTGATGGAAGCTAGCACCCTAGTGTCCAGAAAATAAAGATAGTCAAGTATATATAAAGACAACATGTTAAAATGGTGAGAGTTGAATTAAAATTGCCAAATCTTAGAGTGTTCATTATTTAAAAATCTTAATGACATAAAAACTTTGCAAATTCATAGTAACTGGGTTGTGTCTTTTTTGGTCTTGTATTGAACAATACAAGAAAGGCAAAATAAGTCTTCCATCATCAAAAGATCCACAATCTAGGTAAAGGTAGAAGATGTGGATACATTAACAAGCAGTTAATAATCAAGGTCAGCTTCAGGAATAAGTCAAAGTAAGATTTCATAAGCATCTTAAAGAGGTTGGTATCTGGTTAGCCAGAGACCAAGAGTTTTATAAACCAGACATTAGTAGAAAGTAAAAGCACAAAAATGGTAGACTCTAGGCTTGTTGGTAACCAGTTTTTGAAATAGCAAGGCTTAGAAGATCTGAGCTATAACAAAAATCGTGAATCAGAATACTATTACTGAATATATCTGTAGATTCAGAAAGTCCTTTAAGGAAAAAATGAAATACTTAGTCAGTACATTTAAAACTGTAATATGTCTTTTTATGCTTTCTGAATTATATTTTGAATAATTCTTTAAAATTTGGAATACATAACCAAAAGAGAATATTTGCATGATAAAAGATTTATATTTTATTTTATTGAATCATACAGTACTAATATATTTGATGTTAGGACACTAAGATAATGTTCAAATTGTAATTATTTCTTTATAAGCATGCAAAAGATATTGCTAAATGCTATCACTGAATTTATATATACTAATGATTTTATGTAAGTGCGGTACATATGGTCAATTTGAAGGTATTAGCATCTTAATATGTTAAGTTCTAAGTAATTTTAAATCATTTATATTTGAGTTATCTAGTGACTCATTCCTATATCATAGTTTCTTAAATTGCTAAAGCATTTTAATTATTGCAAACTATTTATAAATATTTATGCTATTAAAACTGTCTTTGGTGTTGATGTGAATTAAGGAATAATAGAATCAACTTCGACTGGGCAGCCAGCCAACTCCATTTTAGACCAAATTATCCCACTAAACTGGTTGCATAAACCTTCACAAATTACTTAGTTTCTGAGTTTTTCTAGTCTAGAAAATGGGTCAGTGGACAAGATTGCATTTTTGTTTCTTCTGTCTCAAAAAGTTATGCTTTTTATGTGTTTCAAAATGGTAGCAATGTGTCATGGGCAGATTTGGCCACACATATTCATCATATATGGAAACCATTGCCAACTTGGCTTCTGCAAATATAGCATCATAGTTTGACTTATAGATGTCAACAGCGACAGACTTGGAGCTGTCACACCTGGACCAAGGTAGGTCCAGAACCCTAGGTTCAGACTTCTACAGAAGAATGTAGAAAGCAACAAATTTACTACTGGGAATTCTAATTCCACCACATACGACTTTCATTATTTCTAAACCTAGCCACAGAGCTTGAACATGGGATATGGACATGAATGCCCTCTATATATTAGAGAAAATTAACATTTAATTTGGATGTTTTCAATTTCACTAGAATAAGCAAAACCAGTTAGCCTAATATGTATTAAATGTATCAAGGATTCAAATCTAATTTAGAAATTTAATACTTAAGTTTCATCAAGAAGATGTGTCTTTTAAACATTGGGGCCAAGGGAATAGTCTAAAAGCACCATAGATCTCAAAGACAAAATCTGCTAGTAATTATAAAGCCAATAATAATTAGAGCTAACAGTGTATAACACTAACTATATGTCAGCCTCTTTCTAAGAGCTTTACATATATTGACTCATTTAATTCATTTAATCCTAACAACAAACCTCTGAGAAATATACTGTTGTTATTCATACTATACAGATGATAAAACTAAGTAACAGAGAGGTTAAGCAGCTTGTTCACGATCATATAGTTAATAAGAGGCAAAAATGGAATTCACTTAAAAGTATGGCTCTAGAATCCAGAATCTTAATCATCTGCTATATTGACCCTGCAAAACTGTTGAGAAGAAAGAAAACACTACCACAGAACAGCACAGGCAGCCAATTTTAGAGGTATATTGCTGGGCATACCTCTGCTGTTAGCATTGAATTATTGCTCTAAACTGTTTTCATTTCTCCTCATGGACAAATGTTCAAAGAATCTTTAAAAATGCCAAAGAAGCATAAAAGGGGGTTCTTGCCATAAAAGAGACTGCAGTCAAGTTTTAGTGGCAATGTAAGCATAGGAAGGTAAGAACTTGCCTTACCCCAGAGTAGTGGGTATGGGCCTGAGCTGAATAAGAAAGAATTATTAAAAGGTAGATATGAGAGGTTAGTGCCTGAATGTCTTTATTACTGTCCATGATATGGTACATGAAAATTTTAAACTCATCACTTATTTAAGCTAGCTCATTGTGTAAAAACATATTTTATACAGAGATACAACATTATCTTCTCATAAGGAACTAATTAGTTTATGTTGTTGATTGTTTTCCTCGATTATCTTATTACCAGACTTGGTCTTCCATAGAAGACCCTCCCAGCATGAGCGAGGCTTCATAGACAGAGGCCCCCATGAGAGCAATGGTACCTAGAGGCAATACCAAGTACAGTGATGGGGGGAAGACTAAAGTGGGCTGAAAATGATTATGGGTTTCATAATTCCACATAGTAATCTCCTTAGTTTATAATTCGAGAAAGAATATGTGAAAATGATGTGATTGAGAGGTGTATACTATGTTTAGATTTGCTTATTGAAAAAAAAGTTACTTTATTTTCTCTTTACTGATCCCTAAGGGAAGGCAAAATTTCCTATTGTAGTTCAGAGTAAAAGCTTTTCTATTTCTTTTTCCTCCTCTTTCAAGCAAGATTCATTCTGGGTATCTAGAAACTTTTTATGAAATATTCCAAAGGGCATAGTTGATATTAGTTACACTGCCACCACAATTTCTAGGACTTACTCCCCAGAACTTGTAGAGACTCCCTGAATGCCTAATGTACTGTTTTAGAAATCTGTTCTATTTAGTTTTCCATTTGTTGGTTCCTTCTGCCACGTCCAAAGTTACTGTAAGCATTTTGATTTCCAGAAGCCAGATGGATGAAGTTTCAGAGGACAAAAGCTTCTTGGCTAAATAAATAGGCTGGGAACCTATTGTTCTTTGCATCAACACTTTGCCCACAGACTGGTTTTGTGAGGTCATTTCTACATTTCCCAGATGTATTACTAAATATGTGAATTAGGAAGAATAGGAGTTAAAATGTTGCCTATAGAAATAATTATTTGAAAAAACTGTAGATTTGTATACTTCAAATGTAACTCCTCTGGTTAGAACTGCAGATTTACCTTTTAAAAAACTGCACATATTTGTGTATGTATATATACATACACATATGCACATAAACATATATATTGGTTTTAAATTATTTAGTATATTTATTTTTCTCTCATTTTATTAAGATAACTATTACTCCAATTGTAGTTATTGATTTTTCTTTTATTTACTGTACTGTTGATAGATAGTACAGTCAAAATTAGGGATATTGTTTATTTTTTCCTTATCTAAAGACTGAACAAGAGTAAGTTAAAATGTTTGCAAAATTTGGACACCATATAATTTCAGGATGGGTACTTTTGAAAATGTGGTACAAAATATGAGTTACCAAAGGAATTGCTGAATAGGATATTTAGAGAAAAAAATAGTAACAACTATCAGATTTTCTTTGAGTACACCATAAAATGGAAATATGAGTCTACTATTGAAATTCATCATTTTATTTCTTTTCTTTCTCAGTTTATTGGTGAGATACTCCTCAGAAACTTTCAAAAGAACACACACTTTTTTTGTCCTTTGATGTAATAGAAAATTAGCCATCTGTGGAAGTAATTCAAGGAATTACCTGCAAATTAAGTTATAGGTAAGGTTATATGATACAATTTTTCAGTTTAGATCCGTAGTGTCAACCGCATGTCTATTCTCCATGTCAGAGCACTAAGCTATGGGAAGGGATCCCAAGGAATGGGGGCCAGTTTACTGAGTGTAGAGACAATTGCCTGTATTAGCCTTAAGTACATGTCTGATGTATAAAGCTTGATGCAAAACACGTCTTAAAGTAAACCTTGAAAAGTCGTGTCATTTAATGATAGGGATATATTCCAGGAAAGGCATTATAAGGTGATTCTGTCATTGTGCAAACATCATAGAGGGTACTTACATAAACTCAAATGGGAAAGTCTATACATGTAGGGTATACAATATAGCCTATTGCCCCTGGACTATAAACCTGTACTATTGTAGGCCTCGTAAATGCTGTACACTTGGGCTACCCTGAATTTATTCCAAATTTTTTCCTTTAATAATAAAATAATCTTACTTTACTGTAACTTCTATGCTTTATAAATTTTGAAATTAGAAAATGACTGTTTTAGAGTGATATTTAGCTTAAAACACAAACATTATACACCTGTACAAAATATATTTTTTATCCTTATTTTATATGTTTTCCATGATAATATGTTTTAACTTTTTAAACTTTTTAAATTAAACACTTAGACACCAACACACAACTAAGCCTAGGTCTACAAAGATTCAGGATCATCAATACTACTGTCTTCCAACCCCTTAATCACAGACTGGTTTTGTAAGATCATCTCTACATTTCCCAGATGTATTACTAAGTAAATGACTCTTAGGAAGAGTAGGAGCTAAAATATGTCTACACAGATTCAAGATCATCAATATCACTGTCTTCCAACTCCATATCTTGTCCCATGGGAAGGTTTTTGTAGGCAATAACATACATAGAACTGTCATTTCCTGTGATACCAATACCTTCTTCTGGAATATTCTACAGGATCTGCCTGCTCTTTTGAGGAGTAGGTTTGTTTAACCTAGTATCACCACAAACGCATATGTAGTGCATTGTGCTATGACATAAAGAAGGCTATGATGCCACTAGGTGATAGGAGTTTTTTAGTTCCACTTATAATCTTATGGAATTACCATTGTATACATAGTCCATTGTCTGAAATATCTTTATGTGGCACTTGACTATATTTCTAAAACTTTGGGGAGAGTAGAATCTGAAAAATAAGTTCCGTTTACTGTCCAAGAAATTCTTTGGAGAATCACAGGCATGCTTCACATCTCTGTCAGAAACAAACCAATATAATAAAAATCAATTCAAAAATCACTTTGTAAACTGAGCAATTCATCAAAAAATAAATTGGCATTCTGTTGTTTTACCATGATTTGCGATAGCATGTCTTCTAAAGGACAAACTCTTGTCTCCAACCTACCATATAATCACAGCTGCTTTATGCTTAAAGAAAAACCCAGAAATGTACTGCCAGAGATAGTTATTGTTTAGTTTTTCCCAAAGTTATTTTATGAAAACTCTTTTCTTCAGAGCATCTAAGAACACAAGTGGAACACACTTCAGGAGAGGATAACCCTGCACATTGGAAAAAGAATGCCCCAAAGCAGAAATTAGCAGAGTTTATTCAAATGTTGAAGGAAGAGTATCCTGACATTCACTCTGTGACACTGGTGTTTTGGGAGGATTATCTTTGTTGAGTCATCCAACTATCTCCTATGATTCCAACGCTCTGCTTACCAAGCCATCATCTGATTACAGTTTGACTTCCCATGGAGATTTGTGCTGGTTGACCAGTATGGTCACTACAGCCCATACTTTGACTTCACTAGGACTTCCAGTACTTTCAGTACTTTCAATCTTTGCTTTGTTCTTCATCCAACTTGGATTTCATGAGTGATTTCAGAATTTTGGTTTGCCCCTAGCCAACAATCTAAGTGCCACTCCCTCATTTCTCTCTTTTCTTCTTATCCATACGTTGAAATGATAGCTCAGGGTGAACTTTAACTATTTGCTCTTTCTACATTTGCACCCAAGCTGCTAAATTCCATTGGAGAAGGCCTGAAAATAACTGCTGAATTTATGGTGACTGACCTCAAGTAGACCCTTAAGACTTTCTAGAGAACATTATGTTTCCTATTGCAGTCAGTTTCAGAACTCCACAGTGACTTTTTAAATCTTCTCTAATGCTGTCAGATCTCCAATTTTCCATCTCATCTTGATTTCTCTATAGAGAAGATGGAAGGTATCCAGAGGGAGTATCCTCATCTTCCTACAAGAAGGCATGTTATCATGTTACACTTGCATGAATTGCATCCTTCTTCCCTTTGATTACAAGAAGAAAATGGAGCCACCTCTATATAAAACCAATCTCATAGCCATGTTTGGTTCACTTTCCTTATCTTTCCAGAGACTTTATACTGCTAAATATCACTGTCTTCCTTTATATTCCCTTTTACTTTCAACCATACCCTTTCTCATCAGCATCAAATATGTTTACATCTCTTCAATAAGGCAAATGCACATTCACACACACATGCACTTCACCCACTACAGAGGTGCCCTCTTCCCCAACAGCTGCCATTCTGTCACCTTTTCTTTCCTTCCAAACTTCTCTCAAAAGGACTCTATAGTCAGTGTGTCCTTTCCTTGATTCTGTTTCATTATGTACAGTGGATCCTAGATAAGGGTTAATTTAAATTAGCTTTTTAATTTATCTTCTTTTAAAATTGCTTTTGAATCAGTTTTTTACAAAATTTTTGAATTAGAGTCTCACTGTCATCCAAGCTGGAGTGCAGTAGCATGCTCACGGCCACCGCAGCCTCAACCTGCTAGGCTCAGGCAATCCTTCCACCTCAGCCTTCCAAGTACTTGGAACTACAGGAGCATGCCACCACTTCCAACTAAGTTTTTTTACTTATTGTAGAGACGAGGTCTCACCAAGTTGTCCAGGCTGGTCTTGAACTCCTGGACTCAGGCAATCTTCTCACCTCAGGCTCCCAAAATGATGGGATTACAGACTTTAACCACCATGCCCAGCATGAATCAATTTTAAATATTTATGTTTTCCTAGCACTACCTACTTAGCTTCATATGTCCAAATGGTCAACCAGGGGTGACAAAAAATTAAAAATTAATTAATTAGTTTATTTATTTGTTTGTTTAACTTTTAATTTACTTACTTTAAAGATGTGGGGTACAATTCAGGGTTAGGTATACAAATGTTCATTATGCAGGTACCCTTGTTGATGTGGTGTACCCACCTTTTCCCCAGGCAGATTCCCACCACTCCAATCCCACCTCCCTGCCCCCCACCCTAGTAGTTTCCAGCTACTGCTAATTCTTTTCTTATAGTAACACAATAGTTGTTCAAAGTCCACTTATGAGTGAGAACATATGATACTCAGTTCTTTGTTTCTGTGAAAGATCACTCAGTATTATAGACTCTTAAGTTCATTCAGGTTGCTGTGAAGTTCATGATTTTGTTCTTCTTTATGGCTGTGTAATATTCCATCATGTACATGTACCACATTTTTTTAACCAGTTCTCTTTCGATGGGTAGAACAGTTGGTTCCATGTTCTTGCTCATTTGAACAATGCTGCAATAAACATATGTGAGTAGATATCCTTTTTATAGAGCGAGTTCTTCCAGGTATATTCCCAATAGGGGGATTGCAGGGTCATATGAAAGGTCAATTTTTAGATCTTTTAGAAATCACAATACTGTTTTCCACAGAGGTTGTACTAGTTTACACTCCCACCAACAATGTAGACATGTTCCCTTTTCGCCACATCCTCTCCATCATCTGTTAATTTTTGAGTTATTGATGATGGCCATCCTGACTGGTGTTGGGTGGTATCTCAATGTAGTTTTCATTTGCATTTCTTTGATTACTAGTGAGGTTGAGCGTTTTTTCATGTATCTGTTGGCTGCTCTTAGGTCTTCTTTTGTGAAGTGTCTATTCATATCTTTTGCCCACTTTGTAATGGGGCTGTCTGTTTTTTTCTTTTCAGCATGTTTGAGTTCCTTGTAGATCCTAGATGTTAGACCTTTATCAGACATACAGTTGGTAAATATTTTTTCCGCGTCTGTGGGCTGTATCCCTGCTCTCTTGATGGTTTCTTTGGCTTTGCAGAAGCTTGTTATTTTGATGAGGTCCCACTTGTCTATCTTATCGCATATGGTATGGGCACTTGGGATTTTGATCAGGAATCGGTTGCCAGTTCCAATTTTCATAAAGGTGTCTCCTGCATTTTCTAAGTTTCTTATAGTTTGAGGTTTTACCTTTAGGACTTTGATCCATTAAGAGTTGATTTTTTGTATGGGGATAGATAGTCTTGTTTTAATCTTCTGCATGTGGTCAGCCAGTTTTCCCAGCACCATTTACTGAATAGGTTTTCCTTTCCCCAGTCATTGGTTGGTGGCAGCTTTGTCGAAGATGAGTTGGTTGAGAAATTGAGGTTTTGCTTCTGGAATCTTTATCCTGCTCCATTGGTCTATGTGCTTGTTCTTGTACCAATTCCAGGTTGTTTTGATTATTGAAGCTTAAAATAAAGTTTAAATTCTGGGAGCATAACACCTCTTGCTTTTTTTGCTGAGGATTTTTTGGCGGTTCAAGGTTGCTTATGTTTCCATATGAATTCCTGTATTGTCATTTCCAGGTCTGAGAAGAACGCTGCTGGTAATTTAACAGGTATTGTGTTAAATCTGTAGATTACCTTGGGTAGGATGAACATCTTAGCAGTGTTGAGGTCTCCCAGTCCATGAGCATGGATTCTTTTTCCATTTGTTTGTGTCATCTTTGATTTCTTTGAGCAGTGTTTTGTAGTTTTCATTGTAAAGGTGGTTTTCATTGTAAAAGTGTCACTGGTTAGGAAGATGCCAAGACATTTTATTTATTTATTTATGGCTATCATGAATGGGATTGTGTTTTTTGGGAGGGGTTCTGTTTGTTTATTGTTGGTGTGTAGAAATGTGGCTGTCTTTTGCACATGGGTTTTATATGCTGAGACTTTTCCAAAGTTCTTTATCAATGCAAGGAGGTTTTTGAAAGATTCTCCTGGGTTTTCAAGGTATAGCAACAGTCGTCTGCAAAGAGGAATAACTTGATATCATCTTTTCCTATTTGGATACCCCGATCTTCTTCTCTTGTCTGATTGCTCTAACTAGGACCTCCAAAAATATGTTGAAAAGGAGGGGGTGAGAGTGGACATCCTTGTCTTGTTCAGGGGAAATGGTTCCAATTTCTGTCTGCTTTGCAGTATGCTGACTGTGAGTTTCTCATAGATAGCTCTTACTATTTTGAGGTATGTTCCATCTATGCCTAGATATTCGAGGGTTTTTATCAAGAAGGGATGCTGGATTTTATCAAAAGCTTTTTCCACATCTAATGATATAATCATGTGGTTTTTGTTTTTACATCCATTGATGTATTTAATTACATTTATGGTCTTACAAAAGTGGAACCAATCCTGCATTCCAAGGATGAAGCCTGCTTGGTAGTGGTTGATGATTTTTGAGATGTGTTGTTGAATCGGATTTGCTAGGATCTTGCTGAGAATTTTAGCATGTATGTTTATCAAGGATATTGGC
The DNA here is from genome assembly GCF_000164805.1 of Carlito syrichta. Classification (NCBI taxonomy): domain Eukaryota; kingdom Metazoa; phylum Chordata; class Mammalia; order Primates; family Tarsiidae; genus Carlito; species Carlito syrichta. The sequence continues at coordinate 158,848 of NW_007251096.1, read as the reverse complement.
CTGTAGTATTCTTTCATTGTTTTATCTTTACCCAGTTTGGGTATCAATGTGATGTTAGCTTCATAAATGATTTAGGGAGAGTTCCATCTTTCTCGATAGCCTGGAATACTTTCAATAGGATTGGTAACAGTTCCTCCTTGTATGTGTTGTAGAATTCTGCTGGAAAACCATCTGGTCCAGGGCTTTTTTTTGTAGGTAGTTTTCTTATGACATGGTCAATTTCCTGGTTTAATTGGTCTATTTAGGGTCTCGATTTCTTCTTGTTTCAACTTGGGATGGTTGTGTGATGTCCGAAAGTCCACCATTTCCTTTAGGTTTTCAAGTTTGTTTACGTATAAGTGTACATAGTAGTCTCTGATAATCCTTTGAATTCCTTCAGGGTCAGTAGTGACTTGATCTTTTGCATTTCTGATTGTGTTTATTTGGGCTTTTTATCTCTTTTTTTTTTTTTTTTTTTTTTTTTGAGTTGGAGTCTCACTCTGTCACCCAGACTGGAGTGCAGTGGCCGCTCCCGGCCACCGCAGCCTCGACCTGTTGGGCTCCGGCGATCCTTCCACCTCAGCCTTCCGAGTAGCCGGAATTACAGGCGCGCACTACCACGCCCAGCTGATTTTTTGATTTATTGTAGAGATGAGGTCTTGCTGCCCAGGCGGGTCTCGAACCCGCGGGCTCAGGCAATCCTCTCACTTCAGCCTCCCAAAGGCGCGGGATTACAGGCTGAGCCACCGAGCCCGGCTTATCTATTTTTCTTGGTCATTCTAGCTAAGGGACCATCAATCTTGTTTATCCTTCCAAAGAACCAGCTTTTTGTTTCGTTGATTTTTTTTGTATTATCTTTTTGTCTTCTATGTTCTGAATTTGGGCTTTTATTTTGGTGATATGGATTCTTCTGCTGAAGTTAGGGTTTTGGTGGTCTTTCTTTTTCAGCTCCCTTAGGTGATTTGTTAGGCTGTGAACTTCTGATTTTTCCATTTTCTTCATGTATGTCTGTAGAGATATGAATTCCCCTCTTAATACTACTTTCATGGCATTCCAGCAGTTTTGGTAAGATGTTTCTTTGTTTTGATTTGTTTCCAGGTAGCTTTTAATCTCTGTTTTGATTTCCATGTTGACCTAGGAGTTACTTAGCATTATGCTGTTTTGTGGGTTTTGGTGGAACTTTGTTGGTTGATATTTATTTTTATTCCTCTGTGATCTGAAAAGGTACATGGCAGTATTTCAATCTTGTGAATTCAGTCTTGATTTATGGCCAAGGATGTGGTCAATCTTAGACTATGCTCCATGTGGTGATAAGTAGAATGAATATTCTGTGGTTTTTGGGTAGAGGGTTCTGTAAGTACCAATTAAGTCCATTTGGTCAAGTGTGACATTGAGCTTCCAGATCTCCTTGTTGATTTTTTTGTCTTGATAATCTGTCTAGGGTTGTGAGTGGGGTATTTAAGTCCCCAGCTATGATAGTGTTGGAGTCAATGTCTTTTTTAAGTTTACCTAGAAGCTGCTTTATGAAAGTTGGTGTTCATATGCTGGTTGAATATATGTTTAGGATGAATATTTCTTGTTGATGGATTGAACATTTTATCATTATGTAGTGACTTTCTGTATCATCTTAAATTTTTGATAACTTAAAAGATATTTTGTCTGATATTAAGATTGTTACTCTTGCTTTCATGTTCTGTTCACCTGAAATTTTGTTTCCCATCCTCTTACTTTGAGTCTATGAGCGTCCTTTCTCTTAGAGACAATATATTGTTGCCTTATAATATTTTATCCATTTTGTCATTCTATGTCTTTTCAGTGGTGCATTTAGTCCATTCACATTCAGGCTAATTATTAAAATGTGAGAGTTTATCCCTGTCATCAGTTTCTTATAGTTTGTTGTTGTTATTATTTGTTTTTTGTCTTTCCCTTGATTTTCAGGTTGATTCATGTGTGTCTTCAATCTTCTTCCTGCATTCTTATGAAGGGTATTGTCATTCATTTTTTCCTTTCTTCTGTGTTTAATATTTTCTTAAATGTTTCTTATAGAGCTGGTCTGGAGGCATTCAATCTTATGGACTGAATGTCTGGGAAAGATTTTATTTTTCCATCTCTGATGAAGCTTAGCTTAACTGGGTATGTAATTCTTCATTGAAACTGTTTATCTGTGAGAACTTTCAAGATTGGGCTCTAAGCTCTCCTGCCTGCAGTGTTTCTGTAGATAAGTCTGTTGCTATTCTAATTGGTCTTCCCCCATTGATAGTCTGATCTTTTTCTCCTACTGCTTTTAGGATTTTTTCTTTTATACTTACTTTGTGTAGGTGAATTACTATGTGTCTAGGAGTTGGTCTACTCATTTGTCATCTTGCAGGGGTTCTCTGAATCTCTTGTGTTTGAATGGTTGTGTCACTGATGAGATGAAGGAAGTTTTCTTGGATAATTTCATGGAATGTTTGTTCCAGAGTGGTCTCTGTCTCTCTTTAGGCCTTAAGCAGTCCAATTAATCTAGGTTCAGCCACTTGAAATAATTGCTCATCCCTTGAAGGTTTTGCTCTGTCTTTTTTTTTTTTTTGAGTTGGAATCTCACTCTGTCACTCAGACTGGAGTGCAGTGGCCACTCCTGGCCACTGCAGCCTGGACCTACTGGGCTCTAGCGATCCTTCTGCTTCAGCGCTCCAAGTAGTTGAAACTACAGGTGTATGCTACCATGCCCAGCTAATTTTTGATTTATTGTAGAGATGAGGTCTCGCTAAGTTGCCCAGGTGGGTCTCAAACCCACAGGCTCAGGCAATCCACTCACCTTGGCCTCCCGAAGTGTGGGATTACAGGCTGAGTCACTGAGTCCAAACTTCCTCTGTCTTTTTAGTCTTCTTTTCCATGTTTTTGACAGTTTGAGTTAGTTCCATATTTTGATCCTCAAGCTCTGAGACTCTTCCTTCTGCTTGGTTCATTCTGCTTTCCATGATTATCAGTTTATTATTTATTTCATTCACTGTATTCTTTATGCTGTTATTTCAGTTATCAACTCCTTCATTATTTCCCCTTGTCTCTCCTCAATTCTGTTTATTTTCTCTATTAATGTCTTGATATCTGGGTTTGTGGTTTGAGAGCAGTCATTCTGGGAGCTCTTCATTGCTTGCATTCCAAAATCTGTGTTCTCAGTGGCTGACATCCCAGGGGTCTGTGTGGGACCCATATTCTTCTTTTGGTTTTTCTTCATTTGTGTAGATTTTCCTCCTTCCTTTTTTTTTAACCTCTTCTTTAATTCTGTTTTTCAGGGATGATGTGGATCCTCTGGCTTTGTTCAATTCTGAAGCTGGACTGTGAGTGGGGGGCTGTACTTTTTGCAGGTTTGAGATTTAATTGAAGGGGGAGCTGTGATTCAGAAAGTATCTGCAGATCCCAGTATCCACTGACAGATGTGTTGGCCCCCTTGAACCCATTTCCCACTGCCTGAAAATAGGTCCATGCAGTGAGGGTGTAGGTTTGCCCCCTGAAAGCAAAGTGAGGTGAGAAAAAGGAAAAGAATGGAAAAAGGAAGAGGGAAGATGAGAGGAAGGTGGAGAGAGAGAATGAGAGTGGAAACAGACAGGTGTACCAACTAGCAAATGAAAAGAGACACAAAGACAGAGAAGATAAAAGAAGCTAAAACATACAGACAACCATACAAACACACAAACTGACAGAGACATCCCCCCATTGATATACTCTCCCTCAAAAATACCCATACACAAACAAAAAGACTAAAAAAAGCAATAAAATAATAAAACAAAGTCAGTATGAAAACATAATCAAAAACAGAAAGAAAAAGAGAGAGAAAAAAAACTAAAACAAAAAAATAATGAACAAAAGAAACAGACAGAAAAAAAGAACAAAACTCACCCTGAGGTGGTTCCTGAAGCCCAACTTTCTTTCAGCTCTGATCTCCAGCCCCTCCCCTCTGCTCTCAGTGCAGGATGATAGGGTTGCTCTCAGTGTTGGTCAGATGTCCCAGGTCTACTGTGGGAGGAGAGTGGATCAGACCTGGACTCACCCAGCTTGCTGCCTGTCAAGTCTCCCACTCAGAGCTGATGTGTCTGTGTCTGATCCAGTGTGAGGGAGGGGTGTCTGTCTCTCTAAATTTGATAAGATTACCTCTAGGTCCCAGGTTGGAGGCTAGGTGGAGATGGGTGGGGCAATGCAGGCCTCTGCCTCGTCCCGGGACAGAGAAAATGGTTCCAGCCAGCGTTTCCTCACCCCTCACTGCTCTCCCCAACTGCTTTCTCCACAGATCATGGGATCCAGCCACTTTGCTGTCACAGGTGATGGTGTGGGCCAGCTCCAGGTGATGAAGATCAGCTGAATTCAGCAGGCTTTTCTTAGGAGAGTCCCAAGAACAGCAGACAATCTTGTGTACTTGGGGCTGTAATCTCAGGGTGGTGGTGGGGGCTGCAGTGACCTCTGGAGGAGAGCCCCTGGTGCATGAACCCAAGTCTCCCCTCAGATGGACTTTCACTTACCCACCAGCACATGCCCACTCATGCATAGAGTCTTTATGGACACTCACTTTTGCAGAGACGCTCACAGTCAGACCTGTCCTGTTGCCATCTTGCCGAAAATTCAAACACAAATTTTAAGCATGATGTTAGCTCAAAAAATGATGCTAATCAAATGGATGCTAGTGTCAGCATGAGACAGGCAGGAAAGGCAAAGAAAATGGTGGAATCACAGTTGAGCAAACATCATACTGCACATTGCTACCATAATTCAATTTAACTTTGAAAAGTAGTACATAGATAACATTGCTTACAATGTATATATATATTTTTGGCAACCCCATATATAACCTTGTAGCATAGATTTCTTACAATAAATTTTTTTGATAGTTTCAGCTAAGACTCCTTTTTCACTCATAATGTTGTTTATGTTCATTTTTGCACTTATGCTTTTTCAAATGTATGCCTAATTCACTAAAATCTCAAATAACTAATTTCAAATTCATTTATAATTTTCATGTTAATATTAACATTTATTAATTTCTGTTTCATTACTAATTATTTTCTTCTACAAATTTGAAATTCACTTTATCATTCATTCTTTGGCTTTATTTTTATCTTTTATGTCAAAGTAAATGCATTTAACAGTATAAATGAGCAACTTGGTGCCATCTTGTCCACATTCCACTGGTTTCATAGTATTACTTTTTACTCATCATTTGTTTATAAATAATCTCTACTTTTGGTTTTAACTTTTACTCGAAGTCAAAAGTTATGTAAGGGTGTATTTTTAACTCTCTATATGGGTCCTCTTTATAAAAAATTCCTTGAAATTTTTTATAGCCTAGATCTTTAGCCAATTTTTGTAATATTCATGGGTACTTGAAAAAACATGCATCTTAGGAACACATTTCTTTAGAGACTATCTCAGTTTATTTGCATGTTTATTAATAATATGTTAAATTGAGTAATTCATAAACAACAGAAATTTAATTCTTACACTTCTAGAGGGCAGGAAGTCTATAATCAAGCATCTGCAGTATGGATCTGCTTCTAAGATGGCACCTTATTACTGTTTTTTAAGAAGACAAGAAGGCAGAAAGGCAAAAGGGACAAAAATCTTCCTTAAAACTTTTTTATGAGGGCTCAGCCCTCACATCTAAATCATCTTCTAAACACCCCACCTCATTATAATTTTTCATTTGTGATTAAGTTTCAATGCATGAATTTTGAGGAAACAAATTCAGATCATAGCATTCTGCTTCTGGGCCTCCCAAATTTATGTCTTTGTCACATGCAAAATAAATTCATTTTATACCAATAATCCCCCACCCCCAAGTCTTAACTTGTTTCTGCACCTATTCAAAAGTCTAAAGTTCAGAGTCTCATCTAAATACGATCTAAACCAGATAGAGATGAGACTCAAGATATGATTCATCTTAAAAATTTTTCTCTAGCTCTCAACCTGTGAAGTAAAACGAGTTGTGTACTTCCAAAATACAGTGGTAGGGCAGGAATTGGATAGACATTCTCATTCTGAAAGGAAAACATAAGGAAGAAGAAAGGAGCGATACGTCTCAAGTAAGTACAATACCCAACAAGGTGAACAATATTAAACCTTAAAACTTGAGAATTTTATTCTTTGACTTCATCTCCTGCCTTCTCAACACACTGGAAAGGAATTGGGTCAAAAGTTCTGCATAGTCCTGTTCCCATGGTTTACCTGCCGCTTTCAGGGATAAGTCAGTGCCTTGGGCTTTCCCAGACTGGTATTGTACATTGGTGGTTTTACAGGTCTGGGGTCTCAGGTATAAAGCTCTGCCTCCATGGCTCCACTAATCATTGCCCTAGTAGGGTTGTTTGCAGTGGCCCAACCCCTGAAAACTACCCTAGTGGGGACTTTCTGCAGTGGGCTACTTCTGTGACAATTCTCTCCCTGGCTTCTGAGGCTCCTAGTGGCATTCTTTGACATCTTGGTAAAACTAGTCATGCTTCCATTGCTCCTGCACTCTGTATATCTGCAGAGTTGGCACCAAGCAGATACCACCAAAGTTTATCACATATACCTTCTAGAAGGGTTGCTGAACTGGGCCCACTTGAACCACAGCTAGGACAGTCAAAGAACACTGCACCAGAATACAGGGTTAAGAGACTTAAGATGACCTGAGGAGCAAGCCCCAAGGTTCCATGGGCATCCCTTGAAACTTGTGCCTTCAGGGTCATGGTATTCTGGTACCTGTGATAGCCATGGCAGTCTGGAAGATCTCTGAAATGGCTTTGATGTCATTCCTTCACTGATTTGATGAATAGCACCTGGCTTCCTTATGATCACACTAATCTCCTTATCATGCTTTAACTTGACTACACCATTGGTGTTCTCCCTTGAGTGCACTTTTTTATTTTTTACATGATCAGGCTGAGAATTTTCCAGATCTTTGAGTTCTACTTCCCTTTTGATTATAAAGTCCACCTTTAATTTGTTTCTCTCGTCTCACACTTTACTAAAGCAGTCAAGAGAAGCCATGCAGCATTCTGAACACTTCACTTAAAGATTTCTTCCATCAGACATTTTAGTTCCTCTCTTAGGTTCTGCCTTCTGCAAATCACTAGAACATGGGCACAACTCTATCAAGTAATCTACTACTAGATATATGGATTTATATTTATACTTAGTGTCATGGAAGAATAGTCACATCATATGATGAAGTCAGATTACAAAATGTGTTCATGATGGTACCATTTGGTTGCATAGTATATTTATGTTTGTGTGTGGGGTTGTGTGTGTGTGTGTATATATATATATATACTCACACACATATTTGATTATACATACACATATTCAAACACATACATTGGGCTAGCCCTAAACCTTTTTAGTCTCAGATTCTTTTTTCATATTATTTTTCTTTTACAGGTCAGAATTATTTTCTTCTTATTTCACCTGGTTTGTAGGTGTGTTGAGCCAAAGTGATTCTCCAGGTAAAGTATCTGATGTTTTCCTTGGGCAGATATTTGGACATCTGCTGTGCTTTCTCCAATGGCTCCTGCTCCCACTAGACAGGCCTGGTACAATCCTAGTTTTCTCTAGCATGATTCTAGCTTCTGACCCAAGAGTCTTACCCCTGGGCTTTGTTCATTCTTTTTCCTCATTTTATCCTTTTACACTAAGAGTGATAATGACTTCCTTCTATTGTCAATATCTGCATGCTATATTGTCTCCAGTATGGCTGCTCCATTCTTTCATCTCTGGTATAACTAATATTAAACTCCCTTGGTTTTAATTCTTAAGGGTTCCTACATTGCTGGTTGGGTCCTGATGGATACACACCATAACACATACAGACACAAACAGAGGTAGAATGTTGGAACCGAAAGTGGCCTCCAGGTAAGACAGCATTAGTCCAGAATCTACTCTCTTGAGCTCCATGCTAGATCTTTCCCTCAAATGAATTTACTTTGGCCTGAAATATTTAAATAAATTTGGGTTAAGTCCCTTAGTCTATACTTTGGGAAGACCAATGTGTTCCCTGAGGTTTCTGCATAGTTCTATTATCTAATATTCTTGTGGCTTCTTGTTTGAGTTCCTGCTTTCCCTGGAATTAATGTCATTTATCTTCCTGTTCTAGTTTTAGGCATAACTCTTGGTTTCTCGGTCTTTTTCTTGAAATCATGCCTTCTGGACCATTTCTTTCTCATTCAAATTGAGTAATTAAGATATTTTCCCAAATATAGTTCCTTCCATAAAACAAAACAAACAAACAAACAAAAAACCTCTAGTGCCAGCTACTAAAGCAATAGTTCCTCACTTATTCATAGGGGTTGTTTCTGGTTAGTGAGATGATGGATGAAATTTTTGTCTTAATTTTAATTTTATATTACTCTTGTGATTAAAATAACTCTGCCAACCACAATAACTTCTTGAATTTCTCTAAAGAAATAAACTTCCCAGGATTATTCAGAATTCAGAGATATGTAAACTGAATTAGCCACTGCCCAGAATTTGTGATGTATTTTTCATGCAAAGGAGTAAATGATTTAACACATAGGATCTAAGAATGAATGTTTGAATGAAAGAGGGTGGGGGACTTTAGTCATTTTCATGCCCAGAAAGAGATAATTGTTTAGGTTCTACAGAATAATCTTCAGTCACATGCTTTGCCTCAAACTAATGCTTAATTTTTACAGTAATAGGAAGTGATAAAAAAAAAAGAGGAGCTACCATGAGTGTATTATTCAAGCTATAACTTATTATTTACTTACACATAAATTTCCAATAAAATAAAAGTCCATTGATGGAATTATATAAAATATGAGTTTCAGTAAATGGATCATTAAAAGTGGCACATATATTTGAGGATTCAGTGATTTCATCTTAATGGTATTTGTTACAATGAGATTTGGCCTACATAGATCCCCACACAAGACAAATGCATAGAGACATAATAAAAACATAGAGAATGAACAACAATAAATCTCATACAGTTTGGTGGACCCAGTGTAAAAGGACTTACAAATAACAAAAATAGTTTACTGAGAATAACATGATCTTTGGAGGAAAAGGAGGAAAATAAAAGAGAGAATTTATACGCAGAAGACAATTTTAAACTTCTCTTTCAATTTACATATGGCTCTTAGTTAACAAACATTTTTAAACAACTAGTGATAGGCAATGTGTAAGAGATAAGAGGCAAAATTATCTCTCTTAGAGAACTCCCACTCAAGAGGAAGGGTAGAAAAATACTTATAAAATAATACAATGTGATAAGTGAATTACAGAAATACTTAGGATGCTATTGGAGTCCCGAAAGTTGTAGGGAGGAGTAAAGAGCAAATTCTGTGTGAGGCTTAGGGAAGTAACTAAGACTTTCTTCTAGAGAAACTGTAGTCAGACTCCTCTGAGCTTTTTTCTTGACTAGACTTTGACCTTGGCCCTAGTCCTGTCTTTGGCCTGATAAGCCCAATCTTAGCAAAGAATCCTGCTAATTTATTCTCCAACTTTGATATCTAGTCATCCCTGATGTCTGATCAAGTTCTTCCCTCACCCTTGATGTATAATTTCTTGGCATGTTTTTAGCATGGATCTTGTTAGGTCAGTTTCATAAGAATCTTTTTTTGTTGGTTTCTCTCTGTAATTTTTCATCCACTGATCCACTCACTTTGCTCCTTCACTATAAATCTCCACTTGCCCTTGTTATGTTCAAAATTGAGCCTAATCTTTCTTAATTATTGCAATATCCCTATTGCAATAGTTTTGAATAAAGTCTTCCTTAACACTTTTAAAAGTCTCAGAATAATTTTTTTCTTTAACAGAAGGCTTCCCGGAAGGAGCTATGATGAACCTAAATCATGAAGAATAAGGAAGAGCAGATGGATGGAGGGCAAGGCAGTGGGGAAGAGCAATGAATAGCATTCCAGGCTGAGGAAAGGCATTTGCAAGGGCAGTTAGCTGTGAGAGTCTGCTGTGTGTAGAGGAGCACAAATTTGGTGTGGCGGGAGAATGTAAGATGCATCTAATATGATGGTGTGAGATGGGGGTGGAGATGTTGGCCAGGGACCGCTCATGTGTGAAGGGCCTTGTGTATTATGCCAAGGAGCTTGCATTTACAGTAAAAAAACATTTGTATTTTATCCACTACAGAATTTTAAGCAGAAATGTGACACTGTTGGATTTGCATTTTAAAGAGACCATTGTGACAACACTGAGCATGAATCAAGGGCTGCTTGTTTGGCATGCTGTATGTCTCCTCCAGAGGAGGCTCAAAGATTAGTGAGTAGTGAGTATCTCAACGAAGAACAGATGGTGGAGGATTTGGGTGGGACTGGACCAATTCACCTAGATGTCTATGAGGCCATTCGTGTTGAAGTAATAAGTAAAGAAGCTGGAATGATTCCTGGGTTTCCCTAATTGGGGTGCCTGAAATCGTGATGGTTCATTGATCGAAACAAAATATAGTAGAGGAGGGGAGAAGTTTGAGGAAAAGATGATAATTTTATTTTTTTCATTAAATCCTATTATAAGAAATTTAGAGAATGAAAATTGCTAAATGGCTGTGCAGTCTTTTGGAATTAGCTGTGTAAGACCAAATTACAGTAATTCATAACTATAATCATTCTAAATCCATTTGATTTTAATATGTTTCAAATATTTTTTACTGTATAATTTACAAGAAAATTGTTCCATATTAAAATGGTCATTTTCTCTAATTGCATATTACCAAATCAGGATAGACTATGAACAGAAATGCGTTTGGGTACATTTGCAAGGCAGTATAAGCTAGAATTGCTGAAGTAGCTTATTGCTGAGCTTTCCTGCATAGAATAAAACAGAAGATACCAGGACGACTTGTTTCTGATCATTTATTTACACAGTTTTATTAAACAGTAAAGTTAAATTATCATTAATATAAAGACACTCCTCTCTCTCTCATTGAGATATTAAACATAAGTCCTTCATAGACCTGAACTGATTCAAAAGAATGTTCTCAACTTGTCTTTTGATAAATACAATTTTAACTGGGAAGCATAGGGTAGAAGAGATTCCCAAAGGAAAATTTGCTCAAGCATAGATAGAAAATTCATGTAGAAATATGATTTACCAATCTATTGGAAAATGTGTCAATATGCATGTAAATACCAACATTTTCTGCAAATTCCATTTGTTGTGACATATGAACACCTGAGGATGATTATGTTTCCGGTAACTTTCAAACAATCCACACAAAAAGACAATTCGGAAAACAACACTGAATAAAAACATGCATATGCCCTCATTTTCATCTTGAGGAGCGAAATAAGCAATATTCTCTTACCCCTTAAAAATACTCACAACATGAGGCATATACCAATTTTATGATAAAGTTGTAAGGTTGTAAAAATGTCAGGTGACAATATTTTTCACTAAATAAATATATTTCTTGTGAAACCAGTCTTCCAGAAGTATGCTTATATAGATATACAAGTAGTAAAAAACAAAATGAAACAAAAACAAACAAAAAAAACCCCAGTAAATATTAGTTGTTGGAATTGTACCAAGTACAAATGAAAAGAGCCTAAATGTGTGATGGTAAACTATCAAGCCTGGCAAAAACTCCTAGTATTGATTTACTGTTGCAAGAAAATGTTATATTTGTACCCAGGTAAATGGGTAAATGGGGACAAATCATTGAGCTACTAAGCAATGCCACTTTAGATAAAATAAAATATTTATTATAAGTCAATGGAATAGAATCATTGTAATATCACCTCGGATTTTACATTCTAATACTAAAATTATGCAAAGCAGAAATAAGGTTCTTTTTTCTTTTCTAGTAACAGTAGAAAGTGTAGAAGATGATAAACATTAACTATCTAGTAAAAAATAATTGCAGTTTTTTTTTTTTGGCTATAGGTTGAAGTAGTTTAGTGCCTTTTATCTAATAAAATTGCAAATATTTATGTTCATTTTAAATTTTTTAAAAACAAACTTTATAATGTAAATAAATATTATAGAATAATAGATGTGCAGGAATCTCAGAAGATGTACTAATATCCAACTAATATTAAATCTGAGAGTATATGCATATGCATTAAAAAAAAACCCAGCCCAGGCTCAGTGGCTCACGCCTGTAATCTCATCACTTTGAGAAGGCAAGGAAGGAGGAAGGCTTGAGCCTAGGAGTTCAAGACCAGCCTAGACAACATAGTGAGACCTCATCTCACCAAAAAAAAAAAAAAAATTAGCTGGGCACGGTGGTATGCCTTTATGTCTCAGCTACTTAGGAGGTTGAAACAGAAGGGTAGCCTGACCCAGGAAGTTGAGATTACAGTGAGCTATGATCTTGCCACTGCAATTCAGTCTGGGCAACACAGTGAGGCCTCCACTCTAATAAATAAATAAATCCTTAACAAGGTAACACATGATTTATTTGAGGATCAGAGTTAGCCTAATTTTTGACTTTTTTCCTGAGCTAGTAGACTGGATTAGGTTTAATAGTTTTTTGAAAAACTATAGGATGCCACAAATTATTTCTAGCTCTTTGAAACTAATGCAATAATGAAAAAAGACATACCACAGGGCACAGGATTGAGAAAAGTCAAGTAGTAAAGGAAGTAACCGCAGCATTTACTAACATGCTCAGCCAAGAACATAATTGCTAAAATAACCTTGAAAGAGGGTGAAAGTACTGAATACTGCAATGGTGATTACCCTGATTTCAATTACTCTGGTTTAAATGGAATGAAATAAGGCTCTAACTCCGTTAATTAACAAGCCTATCCACAGGTGATCTCTAAATGCTCCATGTATAACTCCTATTAATGCAGAAAACGTACATGCCTAGAAATGGCACGTCTGCACATTAAACCCAATTATGCAGTTTACAAGAGAATTGGCTTCCTTTTATTTTTCCACAAGAAAATTATAGTGAAGGGTGGAGAAAGAAAGAAAAAGGGGAGGCAGAGGGAGTGTTGCATACATTAATGAATAATGATCTAGAGGCAGTGCCTTTCTTGAATTAGTTCATTCTTAGGGAGAACAAAGGGGCTGTCCTGCTGGGTACATTTTCAGCAGGGATGCTTGACTGGCTTATTTTTGATCTGCACTACTATGTGGTTTCAATTAGCAGTAGCACTTACAAAACTAGTAGCAGTCATTGTACCAGAAAATATGAGCCTAAAGGGGTTGAAAGGCACTTGAGATGCATACAGGAAATGCATAAGAGCACTATACTGTAACTTCTCCATGGCTAACCATCCATGTCCATGATATGGTTGTGCTGAGAATTTGAGGTTGATGTCTTATCACACCTATGCCATGTCCTCCAAAACTTTGTTTCTTTTCCTATTTTCCTTGCTTAACTCCATTTTGGACAAAGTCAAGAGAGGACTTCTACTTTTATATCGATAATATAAGCATAGATGTCTTCAGCATTAAAGAATCTACAACACCCATAAAGTAACTCAAATCCATTGCTGATAGTCTAATAGCATTTTTCAAAATAGGAAGAAAGACTAAGGAAAGAAGAGATCTGTGAAACAACTGGTCTCCTAAGACATGGGAAAAAAATAAAACAAATAAAAATTCAGGAGAATGGTAGGGACTATTTTCAGAGTTAATGTGCTCTTCCTGAGATATTCCAAATAACTAATGAAGAAAATTCTGACACAAAACAATCATTAACTGAATCAGCAGCTCAGCTTGTTGGTGACTCTCAAGATGCTTTGTGGGTTTTACTATTTGGACTTGCAAAGGTCAGTATCCAGGGATGGATGATGTCCTCTTGAGTGTTCCATCTCCATTACAATATTATCTACCATCAAGTGTGCCATTGTAATTTGCTTATGCCCTTCAGATCCAAAGGTTTTACACATCTCATAACAATAAATGATTCAAAGAGAAAAGTCACAATTTTTGCTAAATAGCTACCTGTAGACAAGATCGTTGTGAAAACAGTGAAGTATGAATTATAAACACATATTTAACCCTATAGAGCATAATTTAAATGTATTCAAATACTTACGCCAAAATGATTTACCTATTACCAACAACTGTGTAACTCATAGGCCATTGCTGGTTTGTCGACTGTAACAGTCACATTCATTTATGTATAATCTTCTGCTTTCCTGCTAGAATGGCGAAGTTGAATCATTATGATAGAAACTGCATGGCCCACAGATCCCAAAATATTTATTATCTGGCCATTTATGGGAGAAGTTTGCTAATATATGATAAGATTTATTCTTGATTCAGAGAAAAATAGAATATTTTAAGTTTTCCTGAATCATTATACCTCGAGTTAAAAAATAAAAGATGAGAAAAACATTTTTCAAGGATAAGCATTCACCTTTCATATAAATAGATATAAAAAAAGTGTTGTCAAATGAAAACCCAAGAGGACTACCAGAAAATAATGGTGCACTGCAGTTGATGAGGAAGCTGTAGATATTAGAAATCAAAGCAAACTATAAAACAGAGGCTTCAGAGAAATAGGAAGCGAAACTTCCAGATAACACCAACGTTTTTTTCTCTTCACCTAAAATATGCCATTGCCTTAAAACTACTCTTATCTGTGAATGAAGAGCTAAACCAAGATCTATTCCTAGATATTCAGACAGATATTCACAAGCTAAGTGACTTCATTAAATAAAGTTCTATGTTAATAAGTGGTTAGATCAGAATACATATTTGAAGATAGAATAGTCACATTTTATTATTTTTAAAATAATAAATATTGCTTAAAATGTCAAGCAATGGTTCGAATAACAAAAAAATATAATTAAAGAAACCTTGCAGTTGGAACAGAAGAATGTGGCTATTTGAACAATTAACATTCAAGAAACTATAGATATACAAGAACACATTCTTTGAAACATTAGAATACAAACAAATCTGGGACCTGGACCCAGGTGTGCAAAAACAGCAGAAAAATCAGATGCAGGAAATCAAAGGGTGAGACCTCAATCCAGAATGAGTAAGAGCAGACAACTTTCCTGAAAGCTATTAGCAAAAAGCTATTATTATTAATATTTATTTACTTGTAACTTATACTTATTAGTTATGAATGATAAACAAACACACGTGTGCATATTGTTCAGAATGTTATCTACATAGTTTAATTTATATTGAATACAATTTTTTTCTCAACTAGTTCTTTTGACTTCTATATCAATTCTTAAGTAAAAATATTCTTGAAGTTATGTTAATGTTAAGATTATAAGTTCGTAATACTATAAGACAAGGATTGGCAGTAGCAAGGAAACTGCAGTGGGAGGGAGGAGGCGGGATTTGGCAGCAGTGGGAATCTGCCGCGGGAGGGGGAGACACACCTCATCAACAAGGGTACCTGCATAATGAACATTTGTATACTTAATGCTGAATTGTACTCCACATCTTTAAAACAATTTTTTTTGGAGTCAGAGTCTCACTGTGTTGCTCAGGCTGGAGTGCCATGGCACACTCACAACCACCCCGGTGTCCACTTACTGGGCTCTGACCATCCTTCCGTCTCTGCCTTTCAAGTAGCTGGAACTACAGGCACACGCTACCATGTCCGGCTAATTTTTGATTTATTGTAGAGATGAGGTCTCGCCAAGTTGCCCAGCTGGTCTCAAACCCTTGGGCTCAGGCAATCCACTCACCTTGACCTTCCAAAATGCTGAGATTATAGGCTGAGCCACTGAACCCGACCCTAAATTTTCTTTTTACTAAAAGAAATGAAGGAATATATTAAAGGAATAAATAGCAAATAATAATAATAATAATTTCTTTTAGCAAAAAAAAAAAAGAAAAAGTAAGAGAGGCTATAGCTTCCATTTATAGACTACACAAGTAACAGAACTGTGTTACTTTTCTGACTACAAAAATTAAAATAAATAATTCTTTCTTGTTTATATATTTATATTCACAGTTGATTCATTTATTGTATTGAAGATATTTACTGAACATCTAATATGTGCCAAGAACTGGCCTAGATGCTTTAGATTCAGCAGTGAGCAAAAAAGAAATCTCTGTCCTTGCAGGCTGAATAATCCAGTTCTTGAAAAGATAACTAATGGCCAAATTTGGATTATTTCATGGTTTTTTTTTTTTAACTTCCTGGTTGCTCTTCCTGCTTCTGCCCTTTCCCCTTAAGTGTATTGACCATGCTACAGCTGGAGTAATTCTCAGAAAATGTTCCTTCTCTCCTGGAAGCCCTCCAGTGGTTTTCCATCTCACAAGAATAAACTGAAAGGTCCTCTTCTTGCCTCAGAGTGCCTTCCCTCAGCCTCATCTATGACCTCATTGCCTATAATTCTTCTTGGTCACGCTACTCCAAACTCACAGGTGTGAAAACATTAGGCATAAAGGAACACCTGCCTCAGGAATGTTGAACTTGCTGCTCCCTCCACAGATATTCTTTCTCTGGAAATCAACCTGCCTTGTTTCTTCCCTGCATTCCTGTTTCTATCCAAATGCCACCTTATCAGTAGCAGAACATTCTTGCTTCCCCATTTAATATGACTCCTTTCTCATGACCATCCCTTCCTTTATGTCATTGCTAATCTTGGTGTTTATGACTTCCAGACATTATGTATATATTAATGGTTTGTTTAGTTGCATGTTGAATTGTAAACATAGCAATCTATTCTTATCACTTTGGGATCCTGATACTATTTATATACCTGAATATTGACTGTATCATTCAGTAAGATTGTCAGCATGACTTGGTTTTGACTTTTACACAATCAGTTCCCTAAATTCACTGAAATAATAGAAAGTTAGAAAAGTGGAAGATTTTAAAATTGTGATATACATTATATTTCATCATTTTGTATGTACTGTTGATTCGAAATAAGGGATAATTTATTTCAAAAGCTTTTACTTTTTAGAGATTTATTTTTAATAATTTACATTTTTCAACATCTAGTTAAGTTTCAGCAAAGCTATTGAAGGCTGTATATAGACATCTTTTTATCTTCTTTTTGTTTTAGTCAGGGTCTCACTCTGTTGCGCAGTCCCAGGCTGGAGTGCAGTGGCATGGTTCACGGCCACCGCAGCCTCGACCTGCTGGGCTCAGGCAATCCTTCTGTCTCAGCCTTTCGAGTAACTGAAACTACAGGCACATGCTACCATGCCCAGCTATTTTTTGATTTATTGTAGAGACAAGATCTCTCCAAGTTGCCCAGGCTGATCTTGAACACCTGGTCTCAAGCAATTCTGTCTCAACCTCCCAAAGTGCTAGGATGGCAGGCATGAGCCATAGTGCCTGGGCTTACTTTCTCATTTTGTAGAAATAAACTCAGATGTGCATATCCCATATCAAAAAAATAATATATATATGCATATACATGTACACATACTGTGTATATCTATGTAAAAAAAGGAATGAAAAGCCTTTACTTTTAAAGAAATAAGAACCACAACATTTCTCTAAATGTATCAAATATAGTGTAAGTTAATGTACAACATTTAATATATACCAACAGATTTCTCAGGGTTGGGTCTAGAGGATAAATATGCATGAACATTCATTCTGCCTGTACCTTTATTCTGACTTTCAGATATGCACCCCTAGGTAGAGTAAAACAGCACTCTCTTGGTTATTTTATCTTCAGAATTCATTCTATCATACGACTTATTACAATTTTTACATTCAGTAAGTGTACATCTTTAACAAAAATCCTGTAAAGCCCATTTTGCCTATAGTAAACTAGAGTTAAAAATAAATAGTAATAAGTTCACTTATCTAATAGTAAAGTAATGAAAAACAGGTTAAAACAAATGACAATGATTGTAGAAATAAACTGATTACATTTTCTATCTCAATTCTGTTTCCTCAGTCTCTTGCATTCTTCTGAATCTTTCCTAGCAACACTCACACAGCTCTGGACTTACCCCATTCCAAAACAAAACAAATACCCAAATCTCATAGAAACTGACAGAATAAGGATGGTACCAAGCCATTCATGAGCAATCCACCCCTATGATCCAATATCTCCAAATTGACCCCACCTCCCCAACATCGGGATCACATTGTTTTTTAATTTTAGAGTTGTGGGGTACAAGTGATGATGTACTACATGAGTAGGTTGCATGCAGTGACATTTGGGCTTCTAGCTGGCCCTATATCCCCTGATAGTGGTCTGGGTACCCATTGTGTTGCCATGTGCCTTCATGAGATCTGTTTGTTGAAGAGAGCCTGTCATCTTCCTCCCTTTTCTCTTGCACCTTCTCTCACCACGTGATTTCCACAAACACTTACCCCCCTTTCACCATTCAATATTAGTGGAAGCAGCCTGAAGCCCTCACTGAAAGCTGATTCTTCTTGTACAGCCTGCAGAACCATGAGTCAAACAAACTTCTTATCTTTATAAATAAAAATAAATTATGCTTACATTATAGTGCAGTCTATTAGGTGTGCAATGCATTGTGTCTAAAAAATAATGTGCATATCTTAATTTTAAAATAAAGCTTAAAAAAATACCAGCAACCAACTGAGCCTTCAGCTAGTCCTAGTCTTTGTGCTGGTTTAGGGTCTTGCTTCGATGTTGATGGCTGCTGACAGACCAAAGTGATGGCTGCTGAAGACTGGGGTGGCTGTGGCAATTTCTTGGAATAAAAAAAAAGATGAAGTTTGCTGAAAAAATAAACACAATCAAGTAAGCAAATAAATGTTATCTTCTTTCCTAAGGGAAAAGAGTGGAGCTGAGAGACATCAGAGCCTTGCTGACATTACAAGAATTTTGTGTTGGGCAAAATCGGGGCCAGAATCCTCTCTCTGATGTAGATTTCAGACAAAAAATTTCAGAGTCTCTACTTTCCAGGTCAAGAATGCAAATTCAGGAAACAGGACAATCCAGGTTTAATCCTGCCTATTCTATCTACCAACTGTTAATTTACTTAATCTTGTCATACTATGTAAACTCATCTGAAGTTGAGTATTATAAAAATAGAACCTACTGCACAGGTTCGTCATGAAGAATAAGGAATAATGCTTTATTATGCACTTGATGTAATATCTGGAGTTTGATATACAATCAATAAATTTCAAGTTTTATTATTAATCTTTGTACTCCTGCTTCAACTCCTGATACAGATTCTTTGAAAAGTGTACAATAGTCCTTTTTGTTTTACTTGCAGTAAGATTCTTGTGTGCCTTGAAATGTCTTTATTCTCATTATTATCACTGTACTGAGAGGCGTTATCCTCCTTCTGAAGAAGAATGCCAGTTAGTTTTAGAATCCTGCCTATCTTCTACATTCTTGCCCAACCAGTATTCTTTATACACCGCATAGTAGCTGGTCCTCTGTGCTCAAACCTTCAATGGTACCCTAGGCATCACCACGGAAAGACTAAATTCTCAGTCTAACTTTCAAACCTGTCCTACTCAGAACTCCTCATCTCATGTTTTGATGCATTGGCACTGTCATCACTAACCCTAACCCTGTTCCCTCATTGCTCATGATGACAGCATGGTATACTGGTTAAGCATGCAATCACCGAAGTCAGAGTGACTGAGTTGAAATCTTGGCTCCCCTGGTATCTGCAGTAGGCAAGTTACTTAATCTCACTAAACCCGAGTTTCTCTCTGTGTAATATATACTATAATACATACATATTACATAAACACACACACACACACACACACACACACACACACACACACACACACACACACACACACATATATATATATGTCTTGTTAGGAGTAAATAAAATAAAGCCAATTAGGATCAAGCATGGGATTTGAACCATGGTAACACACAGTGACCGTGAACCTCTGGCTAGCCAAACCCTTCTTATCCTTTAAGACCTAGCTCTGGTATTCTCTACTTCTGGTCAACCTTTTTTGTTTGTTTTTTAAAAAAACCTCCACATCATTGCCACAGTGTTCCTTGGTGTTAGTGTGTTTTACTTTATCTTACTGATAGTTCATAAACCCGTTGAGGGCAGAGAATATATTTTATCCTCTGATAGGCTCCATGTTGCCTGATGAAGTGCCACACAATTACAGAGTCTACTCAAACTACTTAATCACATGGCTTCCTGGGAGGCTACAGGGCCAGGAAATTAACAGGTTTTTCATTATATCTCTCTGACTCATGTCACTTGCCATCATTTCTCAATATATGTAGACCTTGAGTGATAACTACCATGAGTGAGACCTGGAATTAGAGCAAATATAGAATCTGAAGCTGACAGAGCATCAACATTACCTATACAGAGTATGGTCAGTAATTTATCATCATGCTCTCTGGGGAGGAAACTATATTTACTATGCTTTTGTCTACATCCTTTGCTTACCCAGTAACGTGTTTAGCTTTCAAAAGTTTGGTTTGTCAAAGAATAATTATATTATGCCTGTTCAAATGATATATAGGTTCATATTTTGACAGGATAAAAAGTAAAGAAAAGTTGATCCCAAATCTAGTAATTCTACCAAAAAAAATAATAACATTTTGTAGGTAACAACAGGTGGCTTTTCTTTCCTTGAGCACTTTTGGTCCAAGAATAGAGATTTTAATCTAACTTAGTTTCAAAATGGCTACTTATGACAGATATGTTAAAATTGACATTTAACAAAATTGGGTATTAAAAGAGGCACTATATTAAATACTAAAAAAAACCATTTGTTTTTTAAATATTAATAAAATAGTGAATGATTTTAGAATCAGTGACATAATCCTGTACTCTCATAAGTTTAATATTCTTATGCTGTATAATTGTAATATAGTAAAAAAAACTATTTTGAAGAAATATTTGCAGAGACATCTAAATTAGGTATCTGTGCTTATATAAACATGTGTGACAATTTTTAGCCTAAGATAGATTTATATGTAATATGTATATACATGTATGTATAACATACATTGTAAATATATTACCTAAATGCTATAATTTATTAAATATATGTAATGAACTATAAAAATGACTGTGCAACTGAATTAAAATAATTTTTTAAGGACACATACAGTAAAAATTACATTACATTAAAAAGGCATATATTTGTTGGTCTTAAATCTTATATACACTTAATTTTAGACATCTTAACTTTTACCTTGCACAAAAAGCTTATTCACCTGTGATAGGCCACCTCGATACAACATAAGAAGCAAAAATTTATCAGACATTATCAGTGGTGAGTTATCTCTCTTATTAAAGAAAATGAATCCATCTTCAGGAAGATGTGTGGGAGAAATAGTGTCTTTGAAATGTACTTCCCCACACACACAAACACACTTATCAACCAGTCATTGAATTTGGGCTGCCTGAGAGGAGGTGGCATTGTCCTAGGACAACCTTCTCTCAACAAACTTTCCAAAGTCCTCAAAATTCTTCACACAATATTCTGAGTTCTTCCTTACTTAAAGTGAAACCTGACCCCCCTCTAAGGATATAAGTTGCTACTCTAGTGGCAACCGCTTATTTTCCTTTCCTTAGGTGATTCAGTAATTCAGAAGAATCAACATTTTCCTTTATTATCACTGCCAGAGCTTTCATTCTTCACTCTTTGGAAACTCTTGCTAACTGTAAATATTCTCTACTTTTCCTTATTTCTACCAGCTAATGAAGTCCCTATCTGTCTCACCAAGATGCTGGCTCATGCGTCATGGTATTATTCTACACCCCACATACTGGCACTATCCAAGGTGACTTAATTTCTACACATGCAAGTTATAAAATGCTCTGGTCTCTTCATATTTAAAGTATGGTTCAGAGACTAGCAACATCGGCATCACTTAGGAGCTTCATAAAATTCAAAACCTCAGCCTGCTGCAGGCCTACTGACGTATAAACCAAATTTTAATAAGATCCTGGTGCTTGGTACACACATTGAAATGAGAGAGCTCTGTCTTAGACTTTCTATTCCTTGACCTCTTTTCCTATGACCTTCACATGCCCTCTGCTTTAGGATATTTGTTCTTTGTCTGTATTGAGACACCGAGACTTCTGGATCATTGATTACTTATTCTTTCTCACAAAACTGATACCATTTTGGTTGTTGTTGTTCCTCAAGAAACTCTTGGAAGGAATTGGAATTCTATTTTGTGAGGTGAGATGTTCCCTAAATTTCCAAAGAGCATCTATATTACTATTAGTGGCATAAAAAATTATTGATGTGTTAAGCAAAGATGAAATGAAGTCTACAGCTCTTAAGCTTGTCCCATTCTCATCTTGAGTTTAGTTTCTGATTTAAATTCAGATAGATAAGTCATATTTACATTGTAATTTATAGTTTATAATGCATTTTCATACACATTACCTTATTTAATGTTGAAAATAAAGTTGTAGAAGAAGCATTTTGTTTTATAATCAAGCAATTCAGATGAGAGAGAAAAGGTCTGTAAGGTACTCAGATTTCATAAACAACCAAGTAGGAACTCAATCTCAGTTCACAGATTCTAACTTTACCATGACACTTAAAATATTGTCATTTACTCTAGAATTTCATATCTATTAGAAAATCATCTGATTTGATACTAAAAAGAAATGAACTTATACTACTCTAATTCGAATTTATTCTTCCTATGTAAAGAAATGGACTTTTATCTCCAAGTTCTTCTACATTATAATTCCATTCAATAAATTACTATGAAGTGAATTGTTTACATGTCATAACATTAAAAATGATAGAACCCAACTTTAATATAATTGACTTATTCCATATTTTGTCTCTTTAACCCTTGAGAGTATATACAAAGTATTTATTTCTTCATCTCTTTTTGCTGTTTAAGAGTAGATGTGCTGTTAGTATAGTAAGTCTGACCTAATGTTTGACACAAATGGAATTAAAATCTTGAGTTTAACTATTTTATAAGAGTAATATCTAAATTAACTGTGTTGCAGACCAAGAATCATAAAGCACTGTCTTTGCAAATTATCATTCATATAGACTGTCTGGATATATCTAAGTTACCTATGTCATTTCATCTAACATGGCTGCAGTGTTTATGGTTTGTAAAAGACACGATTAGGTACTATGAAACAAATGTTTACTAAGAAATGGAATTTACAACCTAGTGTGGGAGACAGCAATGTACAGCAGTAATAGAGGCTTTGATAAGAATAACAGAATAGAAAGTAATTTGAATTATGTGACTATAAGAAAAAGGAAGGGTTAATTGGAGACAAGAATTCACAAAGGAAAGGGCACTTGAGTCTTAAAGAGTAAGAAGCCATAGTGACTGGATGGACTTTTTAGTCGTTGGGATATCTATATGACATGACTCCACCATAGGAAAGTAGAAGGGAGGCCTTCAGCTGTAATGTGGAGTTGACAACTTAGACAAGAAAAAGGGGGTCAGGGTAGATCATGATGATCTGGAAAAGTAGGTTGAGGTAGAATTACAAAGTTACTCAGTGCATGACAAGAGTGTAGATATTCAATGTCAGTTTGCAGGTAGTCATGACAAAATTTGACAAAAATGTCTGGAATAAATTAAGATGAGTACAATTGAGAAAAAAAACTTAAGAGATAATTTGTCAAAAGGAGAATGTAGAGAATTGAAATACAGAAGTGGCAGCTAAAATGGAAAGGACAATATAAATTGAAAGAAATTTCAGAAGTAAAGTTAATAGGATGCATTTATTCATTCCATGTGATGAGGGGAGAGAAAAACCATGTCAGAGAAAAACCAAAGACTCCTACATTTTTTAAATAAACAGGAGAAGTTGATTTTTCACGCTACTCACTGAGCAAATGTCCAAAAATATAAATCCCAGATCCCCAGCCCCTAAGGTTGTTATACAGGATATCTGGGATGATGCTAATAACTTTGATTTGAAAAAATTTTCCCAGTTAATACTTCCTGTGACGGTCCCTGCCATAGGCCATGTAGGTGTTAGACATTGATGTAAATATTGATCTGTTCCATCAAGTGACATTTTGTGTTCAATTTTATAGAGAAGATGTGTCTACCACTCTAGTAGAAAGACATCATGGTTTATAATCTTTGAGAATGGCTTATATCATACAGACCTATGAGAAAAATCAGTATTGAGTACATTAATGCTCCAGAAATCCAAGGAGGCCTGATGACTTTCATTTAATAAGCCATTATGCTGATGTTTTTTCTTCCCCTTCATTCAATCCACAGATATCTGTGGGGTCCATCTCTAGGCAGTCTTAGGTTAATGCAGTGGAAGATAGATATATGCGGTGCTTTGGTAAAGTTAGCAAGTGAATTCAGAATCCTATAGGTTCATTGTAAAAATAAATGTACACTTATTGTAATGTAAAATGATCTTAAAGAAATAAAAACCATTTTACAAAGCTAACCTGCCATCTAGAATAAAAATATATTCTTTATTAAATTTTAATCAGGACACAACCTGTAGACAATAATAGAAATTGATGACAGATTTGGATACATAAAAATTCAAATGTCCCTTCATACAAATGTTAAATGAAGTTTCCATGATCAAACTTAAAAGATAAACAAAAGGTTGAGAGACATATTCACACTACATAAAAGAAACGAAAGTGCTCATTATATGTAAGGAATTTATTGGAATCATAAAGAAAAAGAAAGCTCCAAAGAAGGAATGGGGCAAATGTGTACTTGTGGAAATACACATTGTTTTTGCTGTTTGTGAGAGCAATGTGGTAGTGTCTATAAATTAACAATGCAAACACCATTTCACTTGTCAATTTCCATGCAATCTAGCCTATAAAAGTACTAACATGTATAGTCAAAGATGTATTCCTAAGAATGTCAATTTCTGCATTATTTAAAATATTTAAAAATTGGAACTATTCTAATTTTGTATCAGTAATGGAATAATGAAATGAATCATAAAATTGTATGCAGTAGTTCAAAAAATGAGATAGGCCTTGATTTTTTTTTTTAAAGATTTCTTTGGTACAGTAAGTGAAAAAAATTACTTCACAGAAAACAGTATGATTAAATTTATAGTTTTAAAAATGTATACATCTACACATATGCATGCAAAAATATTTTACAAGGCTAGGTGGATGCAGCATAACAGTGGAAAAGTGTAAGTATACTTCTGGGAAGGGACTAATTTGGGGAAGCAGGAATTCATAAGAGATTTTCATTGTTTAATCTGTGTAGCGATGTGTTAAGGAAATATTATTCAATAAAATATATTCTTATACAATTGAAAAAAAAACAACTAGCTGTTAAAAATCTCCCTAATATTAGAGAAAACAGTAAACGTGAAAATCTCTTAAGGAAAACAATGCACGCCTTTTCTCGCAGTGATGCAGTTTTTTCCATCTAGAGTTGGCCAGCCGGGCCCCAGTGATGTGGCAGTTCCCAGAACTACACTGCCAGTCAGAGGGTCACAGGGTGGCGTCCAGATAGGGGAACATGGCAGCACCTGAGAATTAGGGGATACTAACAACTGCCGAGCCCCCAAGGAGTGTTACAGCTCTCTTAGCTCTGGGAGTCGATGAGCTGAGTCCCCCAAAGTGTTCACAGCTCTGCAGGTTTGGCAGGAAGGCCCCCAAGGAGTGCTCAAGCTCTTTGAACTTGGCTGATCCAGCTATTCCACTTCAGCGTGTGCAGTTCTTCTAGTTCAGCAGCTCTTCGAGTTCAGCAGATCCAGCTTCTCCTCTCATGACCAGGAATAACAAGGGACAGGGACACCCGAGAGTAAGTAGGAATTTATTAGAAGCTAGATAAGCTTGCAAAAGCAGTACGGTATCCGAAAGGAGGCTGTGGAAGTTGCATCTGCAATCAGGAGTTTATATAGTCTTGAGAGTGTGCTGATTTGTTGGCAGTAAGACCAATCAGAGACAGGCACCATGGTGAGGGATTGAAATGTACCAATCGGGAGAGTGTTGGAAAGACCAATCAAGAAAAAGTGCGAAAGGGGAAGTCCAGGACTTGGAAATGGGTGCGCTCACTCCAGTCCCTGGGGCTTACAGAGGAAGTTTTTCCAAGACCCACCCTAATCTGTCTTTCTATCCAGTTTCTTCCTTTCTCCTCTCATTAGTAAGAAAAAAAAAAAAAACTTGAACTGTCTTGATATACTCATCTTTGATGAAATGCTAGTACTATATTAAAAGAATACATTAAAGTGTAACAGCTTCATAATTATGTATAAGATTTAGAATGTAGAGATTTCAAAGGGTAAATTTGGGTAAAAATTAGTTTGCTGCTAGAGACCAGCAGGTCGACACTGGGGTGGCGGTGGATGAGTGTGCCACTGCACTCGAGTCTGGGCGATGGAGTAAGACTCGATCTCAAAAAAAAAAAAAAAAAAAAAAGTTTTTTTTTTTTTTAAAGCTGTAGCTGATAAAGGGGTGCGTGCGTGTATGCGTGTGTGTGTGTGTGTGTGTGTGTGTGTGTGTGTGTAGCTGAATCGCAGGTAAAATAAAATTATTATTACATGAGAAAGTAGTTGCCAATTCATCCAAGCTCCTAATAGATTAATTGTGTCTCTGGGTTTAAAGATATTTCACTAACTAAAGAAATTGAACTTTATGGGGGGGGGGGGGGCAGACACTTACTTACCATTCTCATGTATTTGTTGTGAGATCAATATCTGTGTTAATACTGAGGCCCAGTATTGGTTTCTTCTACAGGTAGACCTTCTCTGCTATCATTCCTGCTGTCATTCCTGGAGATCATCGTTTCTAAGAAAGATCTCTTGCACCGGTGACATGCATTTTAACACCTTGCCCTATTATCTATCCATAGAAAACAAGTTCTTCCCAAATCCCAAGTGTGCTTTAAACTTTAAGGTTTAATCAGACTCACAAAGTTTGCTCCTTTCCCCAAAGGGGGTTGTCTCTGCCCAAAAATGTTCTTCAATGGATAATCTATCATGTGATATTCAAAGCACTGAGAAAGCAGAGGTGACAACATTTGGGAAGAAAGGGTGGAATTTCCTTTCTTTACATGTGCTAGGAATGCGCGAGCACGTGTGTGTGTGTGTGTGTGTGTGTGTGTGTGCGCGCGCACGCCGGCGCAAAGCACACATGCACGGGGGGAGGGGGTGGAAGGAGGTGTCTATGGGAAGGAGTGGATCTTGTAGTGGATAGCATTCTTTAAATATATATATATATATATGCGGGTTTTTTAAATTCTACATAAAGGAGTCAGGCCGATCTCTTTTTATTTGATCTTAATCCCTCTTCCCCGCCAGCATGGCCCAGGAGCACCCCTCTCTTTCTAATAAATGGCTGGCAGAGCAAGCCGTTCACGCTGTCCCCTTTGATCACCTCGGAGCTGTCAGCCCTTGCTGCTGTTTTCCTCCCAGCTCTTGTTCCTGCCTAAAAGTGGAAGTAATACCCCCTGAAAGAAATACCCTAGGTGTCCCGCAAAGCATCAATCTACTTCTTTTTCTTCTTTTTTTCCTGAGGCCCACCCTCCCAGCTAATACAAATCCCCCTCTTCCTCCCGCCTACCCTCACTGCAGAATCCCAGTTCCTTTTGAGACACCCTCCACTGTGCTAGCGTGACCCCCTGGGCCCTCGCTGTCTGAGAAGCTACCACGCGGCCAGACAGGGGAGACTCCGCCCCGCCCCTCCACCCGGCTCCCTCGCCCCCGCCACCCCGGAAGCCGGTTCCTGCAGGCATCTGTGTTCGCAGGTTCTACCCTTTGCTTTCGAGAAGGCAAGCATTGTTTTCCTTTGGCTGCAACCTTTTGCTGACCTCCCCTCGCCAAATTCCTCCGTTTCCCTTCCCCCCCGCCCGGGACTTGGAATGGCCCTGCGGACTCCCTGGGTTTGCGTTTTGGTCCTCAGACTGCAGTGCTTGGGAGGGAGGCTGGGAGTGCAACCCAGCTCCGAGTCAGCTGTGAGCGTTTGCAAATGCGGCTGCTTCCAGACAGGATGCTGAACACATTTTCAAGCTCACGTCCCCGTTTCTTGTTTACGGCTGAGATTATAAGCAATCTGTGTCCCCTCTTATCATCATGTCAGGCAATGATGTATAGTTTGTAAATATTATTCAAAGGAAATCATTTGCAAAGACAAACAATTGCAAGCAAAGTATATGGACCAGGAGGCTTGTCTTTAATGTGTTTACCAGGACAAGAAAGGGGACTGGGAAACGGGGAAATTATGAAATGGGGTGGGGATGGGAGGTCGTGAGGATGACTCCAAGAGTCTGATGATTCTGTGACATAACTAATTTAATGTTGCTGAAAAGCTTTTGCGCTCTCTTTCACTCTGAAATTGCTCGAACGTATGCATTATTTAAAAAAAAAAAGTAATGTAGAAGTGGGGGATTAGAATGACTGAATACAACGCATTGTGCTGGCTCAAAAATGTCAAACTGCAGTGGAAAGAAATACAGCATTGCAGGCTGGTGTGCTGAGGCCCCAGCTAGGGAAGCAGGAACTGCTAAGTGGAAAATTCCTGCAGAGGACTGTTTCCATTTCCAATGGGAAGAAAGAGGGTGTTGTTGGAAGCTAGCAGTTCTTTGGAAAATACAGAAAGCACAGGGAAGATGACAAAAATGATCTCATCGAACTCTGAGAATTAAGCAAACATATAGTTTTAGCCAACCTACCACATTCTTACAGCGCCTGTGCTTGCATACCATGTCTGATCAACATATCCAAAAAGAGGCTGAAATCTCAGCTCTCCCTCTCAGGTCTCCTGTGTCTCCTGAGAGCAAAGGAAAGATGTTTTAGGCACTGATAGCAGTAGAAGATCATGACTAGAAGTGTGTCTATGAGTAACGTGTGCTCCTCATAAAAAGACTTGTGTGCTTAGGGAGGTGTTTACTTCACATCCTGAATACTAAAATGATGGTACACCTGTGTTTGTTAGACACTAGAGGGTTTCCGCTTAAGGAGGGTTTTACTGTCTGAAAGAACCTCAGATCCTAAGGGATGTCACCAGGTTTCACCACCCAGGTAGGTTTCTATAAGAAGTTAGTGGGGGTTTCTTCTAAGAATATCTTAAAATGCATCAAGAGCAGCTAGGTAAGGGAGCAGAAAGCACAGCTCAGAAACTGCATGAAGGTATATTCCTATAAATACAACCAGCAATGATAGAATTATCATTTTATGTCGTCTAAACATGTCCTGGTGGAGAAAAATAGAGACTAATAGAAAACCATGTTTTGTGTTGTTCAGCAAAGCTCCTGTCAAGAAGAAACAAAAAAAGAAGCCCAGCAGTGAATGTTCTGTATGTACACAAATGAAGTTCAAACGATGTTTATTTACCATACTGATTCTTTATCAGATTCGATGCATACTGACAAGCTGAAGAAAACTTGTTTTACTTTTATGGCTGTGGTTTGTGTATGTATATGTGTTGAAAAGAATTTTTGAAAACAATTCCTGTCCATAATAGTCTGATAATTAGTAACTGTTGAATTATATTGAAAATGTTTTAAGAAAACAATTAGCCATTTCAAGTTATCTTTATTCAAAGTTATAGATGACTGAATTTATGTGATTAAACTCTCACCTACTGACAAACTTAAAGCATTAATCAGTGTATAAGATACACTGTATCATTCCAATGTTGCCTCCAAAATTAAAGTTTACTTAGGTATGTAAATTCAGTGCTGTGGTGGATATTTGGCCTTGAACATTTCACATAGAAAACAATATTTAGTTCAGGACAATTCTTAATCAATGCCTGATTGCCAAGGTAATACTGAAAGTTGATTGAGGAGATGATATATTGTGAATTAGTTATTATATATTTAAGATATAAATGTTCTTTATTCATCAGAATCACACTTACCTAGTTTTTAAGTTTCACTGAAATATATTCCATATCCCATGAGATTCACTCATTTTAAGTGTTCAATGGTTCTTAGTGTATTTACAAAGGTATACAACCATTAATACAATTTCATTTTAAAATATTTCCATCACTCTCAAAAGATTGTGATCATTTACAATCACTATCAATTCCTACTTCAGCTCTAAGTAAACACTAATTTAGATTCTGTCTCTCTATATTTACCATTATTAGGCATGTTATATAAATGAAAACATGCTTGTGTGTGTGTATGCACTGAATTCCTTTCACTGAGCATAATGTTTTTGAGGTCTGTCTGTATGTTCCTTTTAATAACCAATTCATTTTCCCCTGTATAGATTACCATGTTTTGTTTATTATTCAGCAGTTCATGAACTGAGATACTGTGATGATGATGCTATGAGCATTCATGTACAAGGCATTGTGTGAACATGCATTTTTATTTCTTTTTGGTAGATACCTAAGTAAATGTGGAACTGCTATTTCATATAACGTGCTTAACTTTATAAGAAACTGTTGAACTGTTTTCCAAACTGGTTGTACCATTTTACATTCTCACCAACAGTATATGATGGTTCTACTTACTCCAAATCCTCCCCAACAGTTGTAATGTTCAGTTTTTTAGATTATAACCATTATTACAGGTGAGAAGTGGTATCTCATTGTGGTTATGGTTTGCATTTTTAGTGACCAATGATACTGTGCATCTTTACATGTTCTTATTAACCATTTGTGCATCTTCTAAGCAAAAATAAGTGTTAAACACTTTGTTCATTTTTCAGTTGTGTGGTTTTTTTTAATTTACTTGTAGGCATTATTTTTATATTCTGAACACAAGTCCCTTGTTGGATATATGATTTGAGAATGTTTTCTCCCAGTCTGTGGGTTGTTTTGTCACTTCCTTGATGACATCATTTAAAGAATTGAAGTTTTTATTTTGATTAAATTTAATCTGTCAGTTGTTTTGCTTTTATCACTTGTGCTTTTGTCATCATATCTAACCATCTGATAGAATCTTAAAATATTTTATCTGTGTTTTTTTAGGAAATAAAGGCCTGGGATTAGAAGAGTTTAGATTCTGTAGAATCAAGCAGGAACTTAGCACACAAATTGAATTTGAAGCGGTAAGCTCCATATACAACGTGGTTGAGCTTGACCTTGGCACACCTCACTCACTACACATATTTCAGTCAATATTAAATAGAGTCATAGCAGAGTTTTTTTGAAGCCTAGGACAAAAAGATACTGGATCTCCTAAATCTTTCACCAAATCAAGGCGCGGGGGGAACTAAACTTTTTTACAACTTAGAAAATTGTACCTATTTTCACTCTTCTTCGTACTCCCCTGTTTTCTTGGCTTGTTTTTTTTTAAAATAATTTTCTTGAATATAGTGGAAACAGAAAAGTAACATACTAAGCCATTTTAAAGTATCTTTTAAAATATAAGAATAGATATTGTCGTAATCTGTTGGACTGATTAATGCAGTTTATTTTAAATAAAATGCTATTCTTCTTTTCAATTAGTATTTGTATAATTGGAAAGAAAAAATTTGTCTTTCATTAAATTTGAAATTTCCTCATGTGTGTTGCTCCAAATAAAGTCTGTACAGGGGAAGATAGAACTAATATTTTATATACACATTATGTATAATTTGATAACCTTCTATGTACCTGTTACTATATTAGAATGGAAAGATAACCACAAAAACATTGATGCTTAAAATGTAATAAAGTCATGTTAAAAGAATCCTAAGTTTGAGGACAAGGCCACAGATCAACCTTTACAGCGTTAGGTGCCTTTCAGAGTTCCAGAAAAGAATGAGTCACTTTCAGTTTTTGAAGTTTCAAATGTAATTTTTTAATTGCCAAAATAATTGTGAGATTGTAGTACTGTGTATCTGAAATATACTTTAACAATTTTCACATGCATAATGCAATATATAAATTTCATAATTATAAAAATATAAACTTCTAGTGTGTTATAAGAGATGTGTCTCAGTCATAGGACAGAAATTTAAGTTGATGATTAACATCTTTCAGATTTAGTTCCTATATATCTGTGATTCTATGTACAACTTTTTTTTTTTTTTTAGTTGGAGCCTCACTCTGTTGCCCAGTCTGGAGTGCAGTGGCACAAAGACAGCTTATTGCACCGTTGACCTCCTAGACTCAGGCCATCCTTCTGCCTCATCCTCCAGAGTAGTTGCAACTACAGGTATGTGACAGCACAATAGCTTATTTTTGTAGAGACGAGGTCATGATATGATATCCAGGCTGGTCTCAAAGTTCTAGGCTCAAGCAGTCCTCCCATCTCAGCCCCCCAAAGTGTTTGGATTGCAGGCATGAGCCACCATGCCTGGCCAACAACTTTATTTGAAAACTACATCAAAAATCTAAATTTGATGCCATGAATCACCTCCTTACCTCATGAAAGACATGGTGTATTTAAACATTTTCCTTATTTTTTCTCCCTTTAATATTGCCATTTATGTGGGTGTCCATGTTATGATATGACTTTGTAGGGAAGACGACTTTTCCTCCACCTGGAAAGCAGTGAAAAGAGGTCTAAAGAATTGACAGTAAAACATATCACACATCAGGATTAACATGAACTGCAATGTACAATGCGATAGTATAGTTATATAGACGTGTTATTGCACTTTATTGAGCTACACAGATTTTTTTTTTTAAAACAAATTGAAAGTCCGTGGTAACCTGCACTTGGTAAAGCTATGGGTGCCATTTTTTAAACAGCATATGCTCACTTCTGGTCTTTATGTCAAATTTTCATGATTCTCACAATATCTCAATGGCTTCTAAGTGTTCAAGTGAAAGGAAGAGTTGCACGTCTCTCACTTTAAATGAAAAGCTAGAAATAATTAAGCTTAATGAGGAAGACATGTTGAAAACCAAGATAGCCCTGGCTCAGTGGCTCAGCCTGCAATCCCAGCACTTTGGGAGGCCTAGGCGAGTTAATTGCCTGAGCCCACGGGTTCAAGACCAGCCTGGGCAACTTGGCGATATCTCGTCTCTATAATAAATTAAAAAATAAAAAAATTAGCCAGGCATGGTAGCCCATGCCTGTAGTTCCAGCTACATGGAAGGCTGAGGCAGAAGGATCGCCAAAGCCCAGCAGGTCGACACTGGGGTGGCCGTGAGTGTGCATGCCACTACACTCCAGCCTGTGAGACGGAATGAAACTCCAACTCAAAAAAAAAAAAAAAAATAGGAAAGAAAGAAAGAAAGCTAGCCAGGCTCGGTGACTCAGGCTGTAATCCCATGCCTTTGGGAGGCTGAGGTGAATGGATCGCCTGAGCCCGCGGGTTCGAGACCCGCCCGGGCAGGCGAGAACTCATCTCTACAATAAATAAAAAAAATTAGCCGGGCGTGGTAGCGCGCGCCTGTAATTCCGTCTACTTGGAAGGCTGAGGCAGAAGGATCGCCGGAGCTCAGCATGTTGAGGCTGGGCGACAGAGTGAGACTCCAACTCAAAAAAAAAAAAAAAAGAAAGAAAGAAAGCCAAGATAAGTTCAAAGCTCGGCCTCTTATGCCAAAAAGTTAGCAAAGTTGTGAATACAAAGAAAATGTTCTTAAAGAAAATTTTAAATGTTACTCCAGAGAACACAGGAATGATATGAAAACAAAATAGCCTTACTGCTGTTATGGAGAAAGTTTCAGTGTCTGAATAGATCAAAACAGCTTTAGGATTCCCTTAAGCCAAAACCAAGTCCAGATTAAGGTTTTAGGTTTCTTCACTTCTGTGAAGGCTGAAAAAAGTGAAGAAGCTGCAGAACAAAAGTTGAAAGCTAGCAGAGGTTGGATTATGACATTTAAGGAAAGAAGTCATCTCTATAGCATAAAAACACAAAGTGAAGCAAATTATTCAGAAGATCTAGCTAAAATAATTGAGGAAGTTGGCTACAATAAACAAAATATTTTAATGTAGATGAAATTGTGTTATGTTGAAAGAGGAAGCCATCTAGGACTTCCATAGCTAAAGAGGAAAAGTCAATGCCTGGTTTCTAAGCTTGTAAGCCAGGCTGACTCACTCGTTAAGGTCTAAGGCAGCTGGTGACTTTAAGTTGAATCCCAGTACTCACTGACCATTCCATAAACCTTAGGGCCCTGAAGAATTATGCTAAATCTACTTCTGCCTGTGCTGTATAAACTGAAAAACAAAGCCTAGATGATAGCACATCTATTGACAGCATGACTTGTTGAATATTTTAAGCTCAATTTTGAGAACTACTGCTCAGAAGAAAACAAAATTCAGAATATTACTGCTCATTGACATGCACCTGCTCACCTAAGATCTCTGATATAGATGTACAAGAAAATGAATGTTGTTTTCATGCCTGCTCATACAAGATTCATTCTGTCGCCCATGGATCAAGGAGTAATTTTTAATTTCACATCTTATTATTTAAGAATTACATTTTGTAATTGTAATTTAGTGATGTGCTGATAGATATATGAAAAGTAAATTAAAAACCTGAAAAAGATTTGCCCTCCTACAGGTCAGTAAGAACATTAATGATTCGGGGGAGAAAGTAAAAATATCAATATTAAGAATTTGAAAAAAGTTGATTCCAACCCTTATGGATGACTTTGAGGGGTCAAGACTTCAGTGGTGAAAGTAATTGTCGATATGGTAAAAAATAGTGAGAGAACTAGAATGAGAACTGGAGCCTCAACATGTGACTGAATCACTGCAATCTCATGAAAAAACTTGGATGGATAAGGAGTTGCTTATGTATGAGAAAGAAAGTGATTTCTTGAGAACAAAACTTCTGGTGATGATGCTGTGAATATTATTGAAACAACAACAAAGGATTTAGAATACTGCATAAACTTAGTTGAGAAATCAACAGCAAGTTTTAAGATTGTCTCCAATTTTGAGAAAAGTTATACTGTGGGTAAAATGCTATCAAACAACATCATATGCCACTTTTGTGACAGAAAGAGTCAATTGATGCAGCAATCTTTCTTGTTTTATTTCAAAAAATTGCTGCAGCCACCAATCTTCCACAACCACCACACTGATCAACATCACATGGAGGCAAGACCATCTACCAGCAAAAAGATTATGACTTGCTAAAGGTTCCTATGAACATTAGCATTTTTTGACAATAAAGTACTTTTTAATTTATATATAGACTTTTTAAGACATAATGCTAATGCAGACTTAGTAGACTACATTATAGCATAAACAGAACTTTTATATGTAACTTGCTTTATTATGGTGGTCTGGAACCAAACCTGCAATATCTCCAGTTTATGCCTGTAATTCCAAAGTGGTGCATTTTAAAATTTCTCCTTTAAATTATTGAACATATATCTTTCTGCTTCTTTGAAGGACCCTTATGGGTTGTCATCCCAGGGACAGAGAGGGTAATTAATAAACTTAGCGATGAAATAGGATCACTGACAGATTTGGATGAGAAAAGATTCAAATTTAGCTAACTAGACCATGGAGTTTACTTAAGGGCATTCCAGACAGGAAGAGCAAGAGGAAAAATTACCCATTCTTTCATGCAATGGGTAATTTTCTACCCTTGGAGATTGAAGAGAAAAGAGGGAAATAATGCAGCACAAGCCTTTCTCTCTATTTCTACCTTAAGTCCCTTGGCGAGTTTTATCCAAGGAATATAAGATTGTTTCAGAAAAACTTACACAAGCTGTGGTTGGGGTAGGGGATAGGGGATATTCCTCTCCTCTCCATGGTTTGTGAAAGACGGTGGCACACAGTGAGTCTCAACACCCATTAAGGCCAAGAGATTTAAAGGGTCGAACGCAGTGGCTACAGGGCACTGAAGCAAGGGCGCTCCAGCTTTTATGGGGGCTTAGGGCAGCCTGTCAATCGATGATTGGTCAGCTGGCAGAGCTCCATCTAGGTTGGTGGGTTTTTCGCAGGCGCTGGAAGGGGTGTGGAGGGAGAACAAAGGAAGGCACCGTTTCAATCGCCATTTTAGTTTGCCGGGTTGCCATTTCCAGGAAAGGGCGGGGATGTGGCTTTACTTGTGGCTTGGCAGTGGCCTTTCAGTTTGAGATCTGGGAGACCATTTTGAGGACTGCCTCCACATCCATTTGAGGCATTTCTGTAGACAAGTAATCTTCTCAGGGTAGTGTGTTGGAGAAGGGAGCCTTGCTGTTTAGCTTGCCCTAGGTACCCTCAGTTTCTGTTTGACAAAGACAGGCAACCCAAATAGATCAAAGTCTGACCAGGGTGTCTGCTAGCAGATTCCCCACAGTATGAAATGAATGGTTGGCAGCTGTGTAGTGAATGCCTGGGCCAGGGTGAATGGAGACCATAAATGCTTTCAAGACCAAGAACAGCATGTTATAGATTTAAGAAGGAAACAAAACAAACTTTTTCAACTAGAGATGGGTTTGGAGGAAGGAGAATCTTGATTGATTCGGAGAAATTCCAGTGTAGCTTAGTATCTAAAAAGCTAGTTTAAATTATTATTCTGTGAATTCCAGATAGATAATGTACAAGTGAGATCAGAGAAAAAGAACCAGTAGTTTATTTATATTAAGAGATTTATTGCCAGAAATTGGCATATGCAGTTGTGGAACTGATTGAGCAAGACTGAAATCTGTAGAGCAGGGTATCAGGAAGAATGGGCTGAAATTCTCAGGTACAGGAAAAAGCTTGTGTTTACAGGCAGAACATCTTCTTGGGGAAGCCTAAGCTCTGCACTCAAGGCCTTAGAACTGCTTTTATCAGGCCCCCTCAGATTATTGAGGGTAATCTTTTCAAAAGTCAACTGATTATCAACTTTAATCACCTCTCTAAGATACCTTCACAGCAACACCTAGACCAGTGTTTGATCACTGAGTACTGTATCCTAGACAAATGGGCACACAGAATTGACCCATTACAGGGAATTATGTTCACTCCCCCCACCATACCTTCTATCTACTGGTGGTCTTCAAACAAGACTAGACATGTTTTTCATGAAACTTAACAATTAACAATTAAGTTGTTCTGTGAGTGTATTTGTAAATACGATTCGGCACAAGAAAGTTGAAAAGATGCTTAATGGTGGTCTATAGACTGAAGGAGGTAATCTTATTTTTCTCCACCTCAAGCTGAACCAAAGGATAGAAGCAGGATTTGTTCTGCAGACTAGTTATGAGGGAATCACCTTGATTTCAGGCTTTGGAAGTTTGTGATAATTTGTTATGGCAACCCTAGGAAACTAATACTAATATAAGCACACTGTAAATGTTGCTTTATTTAAACAACGTAGAAAGCTTATTGAAACTATGGCTACCTTAAGACATTCTTTGGGTTTTTTCTTTTTAAGCATTTTTTAAAAAATTCTTCTCTCTAAATAAAAAGAAATGACTCAATTAGTGTTCACAGAGAGTTTTAAAAATATCTCATTTCAAGTAATCTCTAGGATTTTGGCTTTGCTATATTCAAACGACTTTTATATTTTTCTGAGATCACTCAAGAAGCACAATCTCCACCTTAGTGAACAGCACCACTCACTGAGCATTAGCAAAGGAGGCCATTGAAGTCTTTTGCTCCTCCTCCTTTAAGACTTGCCTCCCATATGTCTGTCTTCCTCCATTGTCACGGCTAGCAAACATCACCTCCCAGGCATTCCTGTTTCAATTATTTCTCCCCTAAAAGCCAGGATAACATTTTAAAAATCTCAGTCAGATCTTGGGACTATACTTCTCTTCCCCAGCTTAAAAATCATCCAAGGCTTTCCCTTTAATTTATAATATTAAAATCCCTTCCCTGCAAGACACTTAGGATATGGTCTTGCGGGATGTGGTAAAGGATTTTACATAGTCACCTCATCTCACATACCTCCAACCCCTTGCTCACTTTGCTCCAACCACTGGGGCCTAACTCTCTTTGCGAACTGTGGTGAAGATCTTTGTGTTTGTTGTTGGGTCTTCCAGAAATTGCTTCCCTTGGTTTTTGTCTGGCTGGCACTTTCTTGACTTTTCATGTCTCACCTCAAATGTCACATTTTCAGAGTGGCTTTCCCTAGCACCTCCCAAGTTGCTAACTCATATCACCTTATGAATTTTGTCATCACACTTATCACAGACTATAAATACCTGCCTATTTACTCACTTTTTTTTTTTTTGGTCTAAATTCACCAGAAGGTAAACTCTTTGAGAACTAAAACTTTGCTGATTATATTCATTTTTGTATACCTTGCATTGAGAATATTCTTGGCACATAGATATCTAATAAATATCTGCTGTAAGGATGAAAAATAAATATCCTAACAAAAGATGTTGTGCTGTATCTACATATACTATGAAACTACATATAGCTTCATATATTAGCTACTCATTAACTCCTGTTAAGTCATTTGGACTTTTAATACCTCCATTATTTCCTATCTACAATTGTCTTAACAACTTACAAAACATAACACATTTAATACTTTTTAAATGAGAGACCCAGTCTTACCATCTCTTAGACCATTCTTTAGCTTTGGCTACAAAAGTCGTAAGAACAGTACATTTTTCCTGTGCTTTACAATTCATCTGCCATTTGATTTTTATGTTCAAAGAATACTATGACAGCCAAGGCAGCAAAACTTTTATATGGGCATGGATGGCATCATGACCACAGTATAGGTAATATAAAATAACATTTGCTGGTTTGGGAAGCACTGGGTAACATAAATAGGAAATATATTTCCAGGTAATTTGAGATTTTTTTTTTGGAGAAGTAAATAGCTAGCTATGAGAACAAGACACAGAGAAAAGCATCTGCTTCTGTGTAAAGACCTCAGCTTGCTTCAAAATGTTTCTAAGAATATTTCATTTAGCTATTTAGCATAATAGGTTTGCTTCTAAGAAATGTTCACCAAGTTTCTGGTTGGCAGCACCATAATTTCTGTTATAAATAAGTCTGATGATTGTAAGAAAGAATTACTCTTCAAGGCACTGTATGCAATTGACTCAAGGTGTAGGCC
>NW_007251096.1:116461-120225 GCF_000164805.1 Carlito syrichta | reverse complement strand
TTTTTTTTTTTTTAATCCATGTCCAAACAGGTGTGGCAATCTTCTGTTAAATATTAAGAGTTTGAAAAGTCACTAAAAGGCTGAACTGCTTTTATTTTATTTTATTTTTTTGAGTTGGAGTCTCACTCTGTCGCCCAGACTGGAGTGCAGTGGCCGCTCCCGGCCACCGCAGCCTCGACCTGCTGGGCTCCAACGATCCTTCCGCCTCAGCCTTCCAAGTAGCCGGAATTACAGGCATGTGCTACCACGCCTGGCTGATTTTTTGATTTATTGTAGAGATGAGGTCTCGCTGCCCAGGTGGGTCTCGAACCCGCGGGCTCAGGGAATCCACTCACTCAGCCTCCCAAAGGCGTGGAATTACAAGCTGAACCACCTTACGAGTCTTTTTTGATGGATAGAAGAGCATTTTTTTTAGATCATGGCATCGGAAACTGCCATTCCACATGAATTCATCTGTAAAGCTATTTTTAGTATTTAGTATATTTTAATATGTGTATTACCCTCCATAACTTAATCACTTCTTATCTCAACCCTTACAGATGTTTCCATTGAGTTAGTTGTAGGTAAATTTGTAGGCTGTGTTCTAAAATGTTATTATAATTTTTCTTTTTAGCTCCTGGGAGATCATGCCGTAAGTCATCTCTGAAAAAATTTCATTTTGACCAGATGGGAATTTGGTGTCCCTGGGAAGATGAGACTTATACAACTAAAACAGAATTCTTAATTGCCCGCCACAGATGGCAAAGCCTCATTAAGGACCTTTGTTGAGAGGAAGGAGAGAACTTGGGGAGAAGACTTTTCAGGTCCCTGAAAAATATTTCCAAAAGCTTAAGATCAAACTCTTACTCCTCAGAGAAGTTGCGGATCACAATCTCTTCACCAGAATACCAGAGTACTTTGGGAAAACGATATCTCCTTAAAAAATGGCAATTGAAGAAACGAGAATAAGCCCCATTATTCTTCATATTTTATCCCTAAGTTTAAAACCTCTGGGTACCAAGGAGGCCTCACATGTTTTTATGTTCTTTTCTGCACCTGCAGGTGGCAGGAGGGCATCTACTAAATAGCCCTAATATGATCCCTCACCCTCAAAGCATCATCTCTCCAGTCTCTGAGCCCTGAGGTGGAAACTCCCTAGAAATAATGGCCAGTGATAAATTAAATGCACCAAAATTCCCTTTGCATTAATGTCTGTTTTAATGAAATTACTTCACTTTCCAGTATTTAATTTTGTGTACTGTAACTAACATAAATAGTAGTAAATCTCCCCAGATTGAGCCTAATTATGAAGGACCAGAGGGTAGAAGAATCAAAGTGACTGTATTATAAATTAAGGAGCTTAGATGATGAAATGTAAATAAGTATAACTATTAGCAGCATGTTTTAAATTGTAAGGTAATTTTTGTTTCACAGATAAGAGGATTTTTGTTATCTTAAAAATAAAACACAATGTTGTCAAAGTATTAAAATGTACTGAATTAAAAATGATACTCAGAGAATTCAGGGTACATATACATAGTATATTTAGTGATTTATTACTTGAAATTTTGATCAAATGTTGTTTGGCACTTTATAGCAAGAAAGAGATTATGCCAAAATTCTGTGTGAAACTAAAATTCATCTAAATTACAATGTTTTAAAACCAATTTTTAAAAAAGCACTTTCTACTCTTAAGAAGAAAAGTTTTATTTTGGGGAAATAAGAAAAAGTCACAAGCTAAGCAATTTATAACAAATGTGAACTTAAAATGTTCTAAAAATATAATCTAATAGTAAGGCCCCAGGGGACACTATCACTTTTTCAGTAAAATATTTATGCTTTACTATTTTGCAATGTATCTATATAGATACATAACACATATATGTACATATACATATCTGCAAAATACATTTATTGAAAATGTGGAGATTTTCTGTTGAATGCTTCTTAAGTTCAAAAGATGATTAAAAATATACAACTATAAAAATTCTTGCTAACTTTATTTTATAAGTTTCTCTTTGTACTGGAGAATGAAGTTACTGGAAAATGCAAAATGGAGAATTTGGGGCATGTTATATTTAATTCCAGGGAAGAATTTGGGTTTCCTCCTTAAAACTACATAGGTAATGTTCTGTGTAAGTATGGGATTTCAATTAAAATGTGATATAATTTGGGGGAAAAACTTATGTTTAAAAAATGATTCCATCAGGAACCAATTAAGATTATATGCATTCTACAGAAAAACTCACTTGAATG
Organism: Carlito syrichta; assembly: GCF_000164805.1. Taxonomy (NCBI): domain Eukaryota; kingdom Metazoa; phylum Chordata; class Mammalia; order Primates; family Tarsiidae; genus Carlito; species Carlito syrichta. The sequence goes on along the minus strand of NW_007251096.1, from coordinate 117,990 downwards.
ATTAGATGTGGCTTAAAGGTGTAATATCTTACACATTTTTCAGTCATCTTTAAAAATGTAATTGTAATTTTTTTCAATAAGTTATGAATGTGTTTTATAATAACCTTAATTATCTTTGAAAAGGTTAGATTTTGTATAGTTTTATTTCAGCAGATACTTGTATTTATCCTAAAATTAATACAGATATGGAATTCTGTACTATATTTACCTGTCATTAAAAGGCTGATACAGCCGGGCTCGGTGGCTCAGCCTGTAATCCCGCGCCTTTGGGAGACTGAGGTGAGTGAATTGCCTGAGCCCGCGGGTTCAAGACCCGCCTGGGCAGCGAGACCTCATCTCTACAATAAATAAAAAAATCAGCCAAGTGTGGTAGCGCATGCCTGTAATTCCGGCTACTTGGAAGGCTGAGGCAGAAAGATCGCCTGAGCCCAGCAGGTCAAGGCTGCAGTGGGAGTGAGCATGCCACTGCACTCCAGCCTGGGCAACAGAGTAAGATTACAACTCAAAAAAAAAAAAAAAAAAAAAGAAGTATTTTAATCTAAACCTCAAGTATATTCTTCATTTGTATCTTGTTCTTCGAAAATTATAAAGATAGCTAAGATACTAGGGAACATCTCAATTCTCCTACAAGAAAATTAAAAACAAACTGGGAAAATTATGGTAAATAGAAAAATTATTTGGGGTTCTGTACTATAAACCTTGGTTGAGTGTTACAGGGATGCTTCATACTATAAAATTAAGAAGTGCCGGTAGCACCCTTTAAAAAAGAAAGGTAAATAAAAAATTTAATGAATAAAGTTAGTAAATTTAAATTTACTGGGCAGCAAAGATAAGAAACAAAAATAATATCAATGATATAATTATTTATCAATTCATTATAGTGAAAGGAGATATTGGTGAAATTAAACCATTTTAGAGAATTTTGAAACAGCTGTTTGAGCTTTTCTATAAACTCAAGTTAGAGTTCTCCTGTTTATCAATGATTAAAAACCACCAAGTTTCAAAAACTTAGAGCTATCATAGTGTTGCAAGAATGCCTGGGCTCCCAAATGAAAAACCACTTGAAATCAAAATCATGCATTAGTCAAGACAGCATGAGTATCTGGAGTTTTTGTGCAAACTTTGAGTAAAATGCAGTTGTAGCTGATACTTCGCATGCTGTGCTTCTATGATCTTAGGGCCTTTTGATTTCAGCTGCAGCCGGTCCAGCAGTGGCCAGGAGTTCAGCTTTGTGCTCAGTGTCTCATGGCATACTCTTTTTGCTTTCTACCCAGGAGCCTCTTGGAGGCTTCCAGAGTCCTTGGCTCTTGGCAGTCCTGCGGCCTGGAAATGCAGAGGAGCGAATAGCCTAGGGCAGTCTGCCCTCAACCAAGGGACTCTTACAGGTGATGAATAAAGTCTTGACTCTCCCATCTTTAGGCAGACAATTCGTATAAGCTTCTCTGTAGAATTATATCATTTTGCCCACAGCAGTGACCTTTCACAGCACACTTTGATATTGCCTTTCTTCCTTTTTTCATCCCTCCCCA
>NW_007251096.1:98178-116441 GCF_000164805.1 Carlito syrichta | reverse complement strand
GCTCCTAACTTCTGCTTCCTGGGATTTGCTGTCAAATAAACTGCCTACACCCAGCTTCTTGTCTAAGGCTCTGCTTTCTAGGGAACCCAAACCAAGAGATACATTCCTTCTACTGCACCTCATTTCAGCAATGCCATAAAAGTGACGAGTGAACAAGTGAGGTGTGATGGTCCTTGGCTTTTGGCTGTTAGTCGATCTGCTTCATTTCACCCAGCGTATATATTGTTTTAGGAGAATGCAATAAGATATTTCAAAAATCTCTAAAACTGGTCACTTAATTACTTAACATTGTTTATTTTATTTTTGTTCAACATCATTTGTATTCAATAAACAGTTGAGAACCTTGTTTTATTCCTTATTTATATATGATTCAAACATCGCAGTGCAGAAAGAATGTGATTAGCATGATGTGCTCCCCACCATCATTGTGTGCTGACTTCATCAAGTGTTAAACAACAGGGGAACTGATTACTTAAGCCATACATTTTCAGCGGAAGGTTGCATATATATTTAAAATATTTAGTGCATTTTGTTGGAGGTTCTAGATGGATTAGGAGTAAATTATTATTTTTATTTTTTTAATCAACAGTTTCAAGGAATAGATTAGATATATATAAGAGGGATTCCTGTAGTGCTCACTACCTGTTATGATTGGAGAGGATCAATATTTCCAGAAAAACATAATAACATTGTTTTATTCACAGTGACTTAGATAAATAGACAACAAACATCTGGTGAAGCAAAATGCTTTTGAGTTCCTTCAGGAATTTTTACCAGGCCTTAAATAAAAAAGAAAATGGCAAATGATAAACATTAGAAAGAAATTATGTTGAAAAAAATATAAGATATATTTTAAATGTATTCTATAATATGTACATTTAAACAATATGTAATGCATAATAAGTATTATTAAAATAGAATAGGATAAAATATATAATGATAGAATTAAAAATAATCATACATCTTTTTCAGGTTAGAGAGAATTTTTAAATCTCATTTTGAATGTACTTCACTATCTTTGCAAATATTTAATAATGATAGAAGTGTGTTATATAACTTGAATAACTGTGGTATCCAAATAAAATAGAAGCATTTACCTGTCTGTATATATGGATAATTTTTAATGTTCTGAATATTCAAAAAATAACTATAATATACATACATATATACATATGCATGATTTTTGAAAGAAGGGGAGAGAAAGACAGAAAGAGAGAGATTTTTCTCTCCCTATATAATTTGCATGAAAATAATTTGTATTTCTTTTGATTTCATGTCATTTGGCAAAGCATTTGAGTTCCTTTTTTTTTTTTTTGTGAGTTGGAGTCTCACTCCATCGCCCAGACTGGAGTGCAGTGACATGCTCCCGGCTACTGCAGCCTTGACCTGCTGGGCTCCAGCGATCCTCCTCAGCCTTGCAAGTAGCTGGAACTACAGGCGCGTGCTACCACGCCCAGCTAATTTTTAATTATTGTAGAGATGAGGTCTCGCCAAGTTGCCTCGCTCAGACAATCCACTCACCTCGGCCTCCCAAAGCGCTGGGATTACAAGCTGAGACACCAAGCCCAGCATGGGAAAGCATTTTGTAAGAATTTCCTGTTTTGAATCTAATTATGAAAACATTTTAAGTCAAGTTCAAGCAAATCACTACTTTCAGGTATTATTTTAGGATTCTTCGTTATTTCATTTTATTTGGATATAAAAGATTTAAGAAAAATAAAATGACATTGAAACTTTTTTATAGTTACTTAAAGCAGATGAAATCACAGAATTATCAGTCCCTTCCATTTCCCACATCCTTTAAAACATCTATTAAAAATAACATAATCTGATCTATCACATCCATTTGATCTTCTAATGATCTCTGCAACACAAATCCATATCTTTAAATTTTTGATAAAATATTTAGATAGTCCGCTAATGTGCCTGTTAAAGAAAAATAAATCTATTATGAGCATTTAGGGAAACAAAATAAAGGGACTTTTCTCTCTTTCTCAAAAAAAAAGCAGCCTCTATTTGATTTTGAATTGCCCTAACCTTTAGGAGAAAGATTCAAAATTGAACTCTGAGAGCGTGGTGTGCCAAAGAGCCAGCACTGCTGGCAGCTTTGGGATTCTGACCCTGCTGGAAATCCTACCACAGAGCAGCCATGGCAAGAACTAAGAGGACATCAAAACCTCAAACAAGCTACACTCCTGTGGATTTGGCAAGAAACAAAACACTTAAACATTCCTGCTATGGTTTCCTTAGCAACGCCCATAACAACAACGCTGTAATACTATGGGTTTCTGTTTTCTTAACCCTTCAGGGTGTCAACTGAATGGAAGCTTCCTTGAGGAAATATTTCTACTGACTCAGTGGACTGGCATAAATTAAACTCAGTGGTGCATAATGGATCTTCTACCCCTTCTTGTAGTCCACCTTGGAGTGGCTGAGAGGGAAGTGGAGAGAGGTAGCAACATATAAATTCTACCTTGATTGCCATGGTAGTTGACTTTGTTAGAGTTGCATCGACACTGTTTACATGTAACTTGTTTGGAACAATAACAAACATTCCAAGCCAGTATAAAATTAAAATACCCTTGGAAGTCTCTAACACATATATTTCATAAAGGTGAAAATTCAGAGTCCATAGAGTTGTATATAACCACATTGTCAGAAATGACAGAAAACAGCTAACAGCTTTTAAATCATGAGTGTCCAGATTAAAAGGAGGATTTAGGAATATTTCATTGGGTCAATTTATCTAGCATAAATCAAAGGTAATAGTCCAGAGCAATCATCTTATTCAATTACCTGAAAAAAAATTATGCACTTAGAAAAGGTTGAGGTGGAAAAAAATATATAGTGATATGCCAATAATGAAAACTTTTGACATGTATAATTAAAAAAAACTATTAATGAGTTTAATTATTTGGCATGTACTAAGTAAAATATATTATGATAATAGTAGTGATAATAACTGCAAGAATAATAATAACAAGAAGATGAAAAAGAAGTAGAATAATGTATCCTGCTAATTTAAAAAATAAAAAATATGTGTAATGCTTTTTTAAATAACTATCATTTGAGAATATTGTGAAGATTGAGCAAATTAATGTATATACTATTCAAAAGTGAAATTGTTTATATTTTTATTCCAGACTAATACTCTTTACCAGTCATTATATAATCAATTTATTTAAATTTTTATTTAATTAATAAATTTGTATTTAAGAGACTCATTAACCTATACTGAATAGCTGATACTTGATAATCAACAAAATTATAAAAATATAATCAATGCTATAGATGAGATTACATGTTTCATGTATAATTTCAATTGAGAAAAATTCTCACCGGTATTATATCACTGATACTTTTGCATTTTCTAAATTAGTAGGAGACATTATTTGTCTTTATTTTTTCATTTTTTACTATTATTATTCTTGCAGTCATTATTATTATCATTAGTTATTATAATGATTATTTGAAATCAGCAAAATCAAAATTAAATGAAATATTATTAGGAATTTGGAAGTCCTTAAGTTCAAATCATTTGAGTTTTAATACAATCATGTGTCACTTAATGACAAAGATACATCCTGAGAAATGTGTCATTAAGTGATTCGCCATTGTGTGAACATCATACAGTGTATTTATACAAACATAGATGATACAGCCTATTACACACTAAGGCCATAAGGCATGGCCTACTGCTTCTAGGCTACAAGCCTGCACAGCATGTGACTGTACTGAATACTGTAGGCAATTATAACACAATGGTATTTATGTTTCCAAACATATGTAAACACAGAAAAGGTACAGCAAAAATGTGTTATATAATCTTATGGTATCGCCATCACCTAAACAGTCTGTTGTTGACTAAAATGCTGTTATATGGCACATGACTGTATATAATATATATGCAATTATTCAGGGTTAGTTACAGAGTCAACAAGTTTGTGGTTTTCTTTAAGAATTACTACCACTAGTAATAGTTACTAATAATGATTACTAATTATTCATAGCAGTAGATATTCTCTACAAACCCTAAACTATTCAAAGAAAAATTTACATACTGATGAAACTTTTTTCTGTTTTATACAAAAAACTGCAGTTTCCATTATCTGTTATTCAAAAATAAAAATATTATGATGTTTCAATGATGTACTAACAAAATTGAAATATATGACTACTCTATGTAAACTATAATCCTCAACTTCCTGTTTTACACTTTGAGGTCAAGTCAATCCTGTGACCACCAAGAATATAGTTTTTGTTTATGTATAAAACCTATCTGTGAGTATGCCTCTGTCCTTTCAGACAGAGAGCTCTCACTACTTATCCAGTGAGACCCAATATATGTTCATTAATGTCATAACAGGCTGCTGAAATAATAAGATTGCTGTTTCAAGAAAAGGCAGGCAGGAGGGGAACACATTGGGAGGAAGAAGTTATCTACATTTTATTGGAAAGCTATTGGTCAATAAAGTCCTGAGTAATTTATTCCTTATTTGATACATATAACAAATTCATTGGTTTCTTTACAAGAAAAAAAATAGGAATATCATCCAATTTCTGAAGGTTGTTGATCATTTTAGTCTAAGAAAGAATCATGGCTTCCATTTAATACCTGTCTCCTACCTTATAGACCTCAAATTATTGTCTGGTATGTCTGTCTTTTTGTCTCTACCTGACATGAGAATTAAGATACTGGAACAGAGTGAACAAAATAAGGTACACAACATCATATAGAATTTTGTATTCATGTATGACACTACATTTTAATGACGGTCTACTTTTTTTTTTTTTTTTTGAATGACAGTCTCACTTTATGGCCTAGGTTGGAGGGCAGTGGCACAGGCACAGCTCACTGCAGCCTAGAACTCCTGGACTCAGGAGATCCTTCTGCCTCAACTTCCTGAGTAGTTGGGACTATAGGTGTGCATCATCACACTTGACTAATTTTTGTATTTTTTATAGAGATAGGGACTCACTATATTGCCCAAGCTTGTCTTGAACTGCTGGGCTCAAGCAATCCTCTTACCTTGACTTCCTAAAGTGCTAGGATTACAGGCATGAGCCACTGTGCATGGTCTACAGTTCACTCTCTTAAAAAAGAAATAAGAAGAAGAAATAATGAATGACATTAGTGCAATAAATCTTCTCATGAAAATTTATATTTGAATAGAAGAGTAAGAGTTCTCCCTTATAGAAGTCAAGATGACCATATTCCACTTGAATAAGGAAAATCTGGAACCAAGAAATCACAGTGTTTTGGGGTTTTTTCTGGGTCTACAAAGAGAATGCATACACTATGAAACTTCAGAAGATGCAACAAGATTTTCAAATACTGCAGGTGTGGTGTTTTATTCAAATGATGACCAGTGTACTCAAATCCCACAAACTAGTAAAGAGATGGAAACATATAGCAAAAAAGAACGAGACTGATAATTATAACACCGTACCTTTAAGCCAGGTTCACTCATCAGTAAACAAGAAACCCTTCCCAAATTAGAGCTCTCCTGGGAAACCATTCAGCATCAATTTGTAATCGTTGTGCCAGTGCTATTATATATTTTTTTTAATTATTGTATTTCTTCTTTCTCATTACCTATGTATACATACTCACTCATCTGACAGATCATGTTCCCTGTCTGTTTCAGATCTGACAGAAACCTGCTTTGGGATCTGCTAATGTCTTGCCTTCCTGTCTAGGATGGTGCTACTGTTGTCCATAAGCCAAAACCTTGCACCTACCTCGAACTTGTCTCAGAATTTAGCCCTTACACATGAAGGCTCTGACAAAGTCCAGGGTGACCATACTTTTCATTAGTTTGTAAAAAAAAATCTGCAACATATAGGGAGAAATGCAATATGATGGTGAAAAAATAATGTTGAAAGGTGCACACTGGTCTCAGGCAGAGCTCAGCAGATTACAATGGTAATAATCAACAAATAAGCATATTCCTACCTCCAAGGGAAGTTGAAATAGGTATCAATAATTCTAAAACTAGAACCATAAGAATAAAAGGAAGCAGTGGGTGGGGTAAAGTGAGTAGAAGAGAAAGATCATCAAAACTGCAGCAGTGAAGAGGGCCCTATACAGACAGCCTTGGAAAGTGATTCTTATAAGAAGGAAAACAAAGAAGGAAGAAAAAAGTGAGTATGGGTGAATGTGCAACAACTACTAGACAAAAGAATAGATCCCACTGAGACATTTGAGCAGTTGAGACTTTAAATATTCTTAGTATCAGATAAACAAGTCTCCTGGTACAGAGCCTCTCTGTAGGAAAAAAGGTCATTACTTATGTTTTCATCTAAGAAATACAGTCAAAAGAATGAAACATACATATATTCAGTGTCTACCCATGGCTTGTCTTCCTGGTCTTAGCCAGTTAGAGTCATCTTCTAAAAACACAGTTCTGATTATGTCCCTTATTTGTGCAAAATCCTTCTTCATTCACTGCTGTTAAAATGAAGTCATATCCCCCTTCCTTTAATGCAAAATTATCTGATATCTGGCCTATAACTCTTTCTAACATTTATTTCTTCCTCTAATTCTGCTTTTCATACTTTCTACCCTAGCCAGGTTGTACTACCAATCATCCCTTACACATGCACTCTACAAGTTCCCCAGTCTACACACTTTTCCCCACATCATTTCCTATTTAGTCTCAGTATAATATGTGGCATATTTCAAATGCTACTTCTTCCATGAAGAGAAGTTCAAGTAATTCCTGGCTTCTCCCAATTCCCACTGAATTTCATATGCATGCTTAATTTTTTTCTTCCTACTTTTTATTAATTATAGGTGTATATAGATGGGTAGATAGATGGGTAAATTTATACATTCAAAGATATTCTTAACCACTATGCTAAATAGGAGATAGGGACTAAGTTGTGTGAAGACATAAGGAGTGTCTGCTCTGAAGTCAGAGAAATCTGAAGTCAAGCTCTTTTTCTAGCTGTGACCTCAAGTTACCTAACCTCTTTTGACTTACACAAGAAAAAAAAAATGTGATGAAGAAGAACTAGAAGGAGAAGAAAAGAAGAGGAAAGAAGGAAGAAGAGGAAAAAAAGCAGAAAAAGGAGAAGGAGGAGGAATAGAAGAAAAAAGAAGAAGAGTTTTAAAAAGTAAATAAAAGAATGAAGGAGGGTAATAATGCATTTGGCACAGTTTTTGGATAATAAAATATATTAGATTAATATTAGTCATTAACAATATGAGTGCTATCAATTAGGATAAATATAATTGTTAGAGATGAAGTTTTTTTCAGATTCAGTTTTGTAACCCTCTCATGATGCTTAGCATATACAAGGCCCTCAATCCATATTGGCTGAATGAGGGTATCTCTATTCTGTTTTACTTATAAGAAACAATATGGCAAGAATATGACAGAATTAAAGAGCTTCTAGGTAAGAATATTAGAAATGAAAGTTGAAAATGAAAAGAGCATTGCATGTAGTATTTGCAAATAAGAAAGAAGTCAGTTTTCATCAGATTCTGAAAAGGATTTGCGATTCAAAAAAAGATTAAGAAACACATTTTAGAGATGGAGCATATTAGAAAGGTCAATTAGAGAGAACAGAAAATGTATAATGTGACTTTTGCTTCATGGAGGATGTTGTTCAGAATGTTTAACATAAACTGTAACAAGAGATAATATGAAGCTCCTAAATAGAAAACAAAGGGAAGTATGGTCTTAAGGATGAAGAACACTAACCTTTCACCACCCATCTAAGAGAGCAAAAATGATTAAGTCTTAGAGTATGGAAAATTGTCACAAAATGAACTCACCAAAAGGGTGAGACTCACCAGAAGCAGAGGAAAGGGGAAAAAGAGGAACAAAAAGAATCAAAATGAAAACTTGTTATGTATGTGAGAAACTAACTGACAGTTGATAGAGAATAAAAAATTGACTGAGCTTAAAAAGACAAGCATAATATTTTTGCCTATAAACAAGACCAGTTTGGGTAACATAGAGAGGTCTCATCTCTACAAAAAATCAAAAACATTAGCCAGACATGTGGTGCACACCTTTAATTCCAACTACTTGGGAGGCCAAGGAAGAAAGATCTCCTGGGTTTAGTAGTTTGAGGCTGCAGTGAGCCCTGATCATGTCACTGTACTCCAGACTGGGTAACAGTAAAACTTCGATTCAAAAAAAAAAAAAAAGTAACAGAAAAGAAGTATAGAAATCAAATTGCATCAATCCCTTAAAATTCTTAGACTATCAGAACATCAAAGCCACTATGGACTTGTACAATATTAGTGAATTGATCTATACTGTATATTTTTCAAAGAACAAATCTATCTCACTCAGGCACCAGTGAAAGAAAATAGAACCTTGCAATTTATCTCAATATCTAACTATCATATATTAGCTCTCTGTCCTTAAAAAAATATTTTTAGCATTGCAATTATTCTTGCTTTTCAAATACGACTGCCAAATTAAGGTAATATATGAACACATAAACTTATAAGATCCAAATTCAATCTATTTTTACACAATATGCTTAGAGTCTGAATCAAAAAGATGTAATTAAATTGCGTGAAAAATTCCATTATTTTTATCTCCTTTGAAACACTGATTATATTACTATATGTTAAATTGAAGCTGCAGTCAATCATGACTCATATGTGTAGAGAAAGGGGAGAAATACAATTTATATAAACTAAGAAAATCTGTCTATAAAACAAAGTAATTGTTTCCATGTAGAAAGTGATTTCAAATAATATGGAGACACACAAAGTTTATTTTCACTGTAAAAGACAAAGTCAATTATAAAACACTGGTATAAATCCAAAACCCTAGGGACTTGTTTGCTAATATACTATTGGAATCCTGAAATCAAAAAGAAAGTCCATTAAGAAACTCTACTACCAGAGACTTAAACTCTGAAAATCAACTTGTCTTACAAGATATTATGGATAGAAGTAGTCAAAAGTTGAGCCTAGGACCAGCTACATAATTTGCAGGACCCAGTACAACATGCAAATGTTAAGCCCTTTGTTAAAAAATTATTAGGAATTTCAAGATGGTGACAGCAGAGCATCAAACCAAGCTTAGTGCAGCATCCTATGAGTGACAGCATATCCATGACATGGCATCTTCCAGGACCTTTTTAAGCCTAGTAGGAGCTCTCCAGAATCAGATATCATTACTTATATGATACCTTGGGTGCCAATGGAAAATTCAAGTTTTGATATAAACGAATTTAGGAATTATACCAATGAAAGATTTAGTAAATGAGTTATAACTTTTTATGTATATTTTATGAAAGAATCAAGTATCTACATGCCTGAGTAGGCCTGAAGGTGATAAAGAAGATATGGGAACTTTCACGAATTCCTAACTATGGTGCATATTCTATAACCTTTTCCAACTGTGGACCACAGTTAACTTGTGAAATGCAGATCAACACTAAAGAAAACTGCAGAAGCAAGCCTTAAATACCTTTTGAGTACAAGATGTTATAAAATATAAAGCCCTGGACCTGAAGCTTCCACGGTAGAACTCCTGGAGGAAGCTGAAACCAGATAAAGACTCAACAAATTAAAAAAACAAAACAAAAAAAGAGAAATGATCAAGTATGGGGAGAAAGATAACATTTGCATGAGGTATACATTGGTGGCCATAAAGGGTTAATAAAAAGTCACCAGGTTTCAAGGCCTCATTTTTAGAAGTGCCTCGTGATAAGCTTTAATAGACTAGAAATCTCATTTCAAACTAAGAATTTATAAGCATATATACATGGATATACACACATACACATGCATGTATTTTAATTTGTGTGGCCACAACCAAGGCAGTTATCACCTGTGGCAGTGTACATTTGTTGAAAGATGAGATTTTCAGTTATAAATAAAACTTTGTCACATTACCTCTGTAATTACAAAAGTAAATATAAAAATAAAAATAAATCTCCTTGAATTAGAATTCAAATAACTCCTATAATATTTAAAATTTAAGATATGTGCTCCTTTAATCCAAATAATCCACTTTTGTAATACAGGGTTATGTGAAATGGATTTGGTTGGCTTCAAAGGTTATTACCTGGACACATCTTCATTTTATCCCATATTTTACAAATAAGAGTTAACAGAAATACTCTAAGAGAGTTGCAACAACTTCTTAAAATACACAACCTCCCTCATCACTGCTTATATTTTTCTGATTTAGAATCTAAATTGGATTTAAGGAATATCCATATTTATATAGAGGTAAATAGTGATCTTATATTTATTCCCCATTTACCACAGTACACCAGGAACTATGCTAAATACTGTCCATGCATTTTTTAATCTTCTAAATATTTCTAAAATAAATCTTATTACTAGTAAGATTTCCATTTTACAAATAAGAAAACTGAGGTCTAAAGAGATTATGAAACTTACCTAAAGTCTCATAGTTACTACGTAATTTAGGAATAAAATTTGGCTGTAAAAGGTACCTAAACATAATTAACCAAATGAAGGTTTACATTTTTCTCTTATAACAAGAGATCGGAAAGCAGGTGTTTACAACTCAGGAACATCAGTTGGAGGTCTCCATGAGTCTTTTGGTGCTGTATTCTTGTTGCAAACTGACTGCTCCAACTTTAGAGACAATTTATTCCAGGCTAGGCAGAGGGTAGAATGAAGTGTCAATGGCCTGAGTCAACAAGTACCAGGTGGATTACATTGACCACCCCTATATGCAAATAAGTCTAAGAGATGCAGGTTTGTTTGTCTGTTTACTTTCTAATCTGGGCTTATAGCTATCCCTATTATGACCAAATTGATTAGTGAGAAAAGAGAAAAATGGCTGTTGGCAGAAAACCATCAACCTACCCTGCTGTTTAGGGCCATTTTCTCTTGACATTTTCCTACCTAGGAGGGATTCTCAGCTCAGAAGGGGTGATAAGAAAACTTCCATCTTCTCTTTTCAACTTTGGCCTTCCACTCCATTTGAGACAAAAGAAAGAGATCATATTTGTTTCTAGTACCCAGGGGTGCTTCAAAAGAAAAACAATGCCTTCCTTCTTTCTCTTATTTTTTTGCTCACAACTGGAATAAGTTCATGAAACTGGATGTGAAATTGAAGAAGGCCAACAAAGAAGGAATACGGCAGGAATCCTTATTAAGTAATTCAAGTGAGTGGCTGAGAAGCAGCGAGAACATTAAATGTATATTTCCCACATCAAATATATAAAGAGAGTAAGGTTGTAATGATCAGAATTTTTTCATCAAAAGTTATTGGGTAGTTGGTAGAGTGCTCTGAGTCCATCCTCCCACCTGAGATAGAGAAAACAGGCCAAATGAGCTTTATTTGCATGTTTCCTCTAACCCCACACATACCCGTATGATTTTACATCTCTCACACCAAGAATGCCTGGTGCAGAAGAATGAAGATGGTCAAGGCTATGAGCACTATGGCAAGAGTGTGCAAAGTTTTAGGACTCTTCCTTTTGCCCCCAAGTTTGGAAGCATTTAAGAAACAGAAGAAACAACTTTTAAGCACATAAAAAAAGTGTCAATAATCAATCTGATTGAAGAATATGGCACTAGATAAGCCTGCTATTTATATCCCACATCAATCACCAGTAAGTGCATTAGACAGCTTCAGGCGTCCTGCATAGTAAAAACACATACTGCAAGGAAGGGCAGAGAAGAAAAAATGCCCCACAGAGAGACTTGTTCTGTAAACAGTGAGCCTAGAGTAGCTGAACTCAGGGTACTGAGTTCCTCCTGCTTGACTCACTAGTAAGCAAAGTCTTTCTTTGCTAGGAAGGATAGCTGAAGGTACAGATAAGCTGGCTATGCTTCCCCAACACATCTTCCCCCAGACTTTCATATTTCATCCCCTATGTAAGGAGACGTAGTGTGTGGAGATAATTTTTCCCCCCAGCATCAATGTTAGAGGTTTTTAGAAATGAAGACTGGAGCCACAGTGGCTAAAAGCAAGAATTCTAAGCTGCGCTGTGTGACTTCAAATCCGGACTCTGTTAACTCCTTGCAGTGTGATCTCTACTAAGGGGATACTCACATCTGTCTCAAAGACTTGTTGGAAAGACTAAGTTAGTTAAGAAATATAAAGAATTTAGAATAGTCCCTTGAAGATATTAAATGCTCAAGAGAATTTAATTACAATGCTAATTATTTTATTTCAAAGCTATGCCATATTTCTCTGTATGTATATGAAAGGGAGGAACCCAAGAAAAACTGGAATTATCTTTTGGAGTGTAGGTGTCTTTTTTTTTTTGAGTTGGACTCTTACTCTGTTGCCCAGACTAGAGTGCAGTGGCCACACCCGGCCACCGCAGCCTCGACCTGCTGGGCTCCGGCGATCCTTCCGCCTCAGCCTTCCGAGTGGCCGGAATTACAGGCGCGCACTACCACGCCCGGCTGATGTTTGATTTATTGTAGCGATGAGTGTGGATGTCTTGTAGTTCAGTCTTCTCCTATTAGGTAATTGTTTTGGGAACTCATTGGCATTAGTGTACCCGGTGTTGTTGTTAGAGGCTGTGTTTAGCTTCAGTTAATGTTTTTGGAGATTATTTAAATACGTTTGTCCATTTCATAAAGGGTGATTTGCGAGTGCGCCTGCCCACACTGCACTGAGGGTTCAGTAGTTTTTGGCCAAAAACAGCATGACTCCCATGTCCCACCTTCTCTATTCACCCAATCTCATCCTGAGAGACCTTTCTTTTGTTTCCTTGAATGAAAAAAGTCCTCAAAGGGAAATGTTTTACGATGTGGAAGAGGTAAAACAAAAAACGGCAGAAGCACTAAAAGGCATCAAAATCGAAGAGTTCAAAAACTGTTTTGAGTAGTGGTAAAGCATCTCAATAGGTATTTTGCATCAAATGGAGAGTACATTGAAGGTGACTGAAGTTTAAACATATAAGAATAAATATAACATTTTTATAAATAAATTTCATTTTTGGGGGGTTCTCCCTCATATTTCAGCTTTGAATCACCTTTGAGACATTTTATTTTATTTTCACCTGATCATAAGGAAGAAAATAAATTTGACAGAGATAGTACTTCTAGCTTGTTGACACAGACTTTTCAGGTTTTTTTCTTTTTGCTATTGTGCTTACCTATATTTAAATGTTCAGATCTCTGGCTGGGTGACTGAACATAAAACTGAAAAGGAAATGCATATAAAACAATGCAAATTTTGAAGTTGGATAATAATATCCAAATTCTCTATTTATATACTTTTAACTCCATATAACCTTATGTAATTTTCCCATTTCCTTTAGTCTGTTCTTGCTTCTACAGCAACATACCTGAGACTTCAATTTATAAATAACGAAAATTCATTTCTCATAGTCCTAGAAGCTGAAAGTCCAAGTTTAAGGTTCTGGCAGGTTTTGTGTCTGGTGAGGGCCTGGTCTTTACTTCCAAGTGACAAGTTGTTGCCTCATTCTCCAGAGGGCACAAATGTTAGGTTCTTACCTGGGGAAAGGACAGAAGGGCAAAAGGGATGAATGACTCCTTCAATCTCTTTTATAAGGTCATTAATCTAATTAATTACTTTATCACCTTCTAAAGGCCCCACCCCTTAATACTAGCCCATTGGCAATTAAGTTTCAACAAGAATTTGGGAGGAAACACAAGCATTCAAACCATAGCATGTTGGTACAGAATTTTCTCCTAGAGTTTGTTTGTTTCTCGGCTGCAAACATATCACATGGCCCATGTAATTGCAAAGGGAAATCAGCAGCTTTCCTTGCTTTGAGAGGAAAACATAATCAAGATAATGTTTAAGCTCTTGTTGTGCCTGACTCTGGGCTATGAAAATTGGTACCTTAGTCTATTTTTGTTTCTTATAGCAGAATATCTGAAACTGGGACATTTATAAAGAAAAGTTATTTCTTACATGTATGAGGGATGAGAAGTCCAAGGTTGAGAGACTGCAATTGGTGAGGGTCTCTGCAAAGTCCTGACATGGTGAAGTTTTAATAAACTTCAAATAGGAAAAGAACATCAAGAACCAAACCAAGTCCATTAGGAAAGTTGAAATTCAAACCTATGGAGATCAGGAACCACCAACATTCAAGCATCACATGGCCAGAAGTCTAAATGTGCTTCTCAGGTCTCTCTTCCTTTTCTTATCAAGTTACCAGTTACCCTCCCAAGAAAACCCACGAAACCATGGACCCATAAATCTATGAATTTATGAATGGATTAATGCTTTCATGAGGGCAGAGCAAAGGCCCCATTTATCAATACTGCCACTCTGGGGATTAAATTTTATGAGTTATGTCTTTAATAGAGAATGAATATTCAAACCATAGAAATCCAATATACTTTGACAAAATTGCTATTTATTAGCATTCTTGATATTTGTAAGGGGTGGCTTTCCAACATCCCATAACCCTCTCATACCCCTCTCACTCTCATGCACATGCAGGTACACAGAAGGGCACACATGCACACACATTCATCCACACTGACAATCAATTTTATCAATGAAGAGAATACAGACTGTTATTTTTCAAGAGAATGGTTTTTTAATAAACTTCAAATAGGAGAACACCAAGAACCAAGCCAAGTTCATTAGGAAAGCTGAAATTCAAACCTACGGAGTTCTTGAACCATCGACATTCAAGAACTAGCAGCAAGATTGAGATGACAGTAGTTAGAGCAGAAACTGAGGAGACAGAATGCCTGTCTCAACCCCTACTCTTGTTATTTATCAGCCTGAGTAACTTTTACAAAACTTACTTCACATTTCTGTGCCACAGTACCAACATCTATATAATAGGAGTAATAATAGAACTTCAGATGTTTGCTTCATATGTAAAAGAATGATGGTAACAGTACTTGCCTCCTAGTATTTCCTGTAAGAATTTGAAGAGTGAATACAAACATAGCACTCAGGAGACTATTTGGCATATAGTGAGTATTAAGTAAGCATTTACTCTCATTGTTATTATCAATAAATCATAAACGAGATTGGCTCAGCAGCAGTCAAGTGAAGGCACAGGAAAGGTAAGGAGAATCAGGCAACTGGCATTGTAACGAAGGAGCAGAGAGAATTTTGACTCACCTTTATGGACTGTTGAGTGCATACTATGTATGTGTGCCAGGCCCTCCAAAAGTACCATCAGCAAGATAGAAAAAAATCTTTATTTTGTTTTTCTAAAATTTAAAAGCATAGCTCTTGGGGAGACTTGGTTTACAATTTAGTCAATGCTGAACCAGATAACTTAAGGTTCACAGTGCCAAATGTCTTTGGTTGAATCTATCATAATATAAAGACATTTTTGTTCATGCCAGAAATGAAGTTTTTATTTATAATAAACTCTTTGAACTCCCACAGACTAAAGTGATATGTGTACTAGAGTTATATTCAGTAGTCAGTAGTTTATGTCATATGTCATTTCCCTCCTTGGCAAAGCTTGATGATACAAACTGTAAATCTTCAACATTCCTACGTTTCTTTATCAGCTCTTTACCAGGTTAGAAGTTTTAAGATGGTCTCATAGGTGATGAGATCTCTCTCTGTCTGCCACACACATACATACACAAAAGGATAGCCTCACTTTTACCAATAATAAAATCAGAGATGTTACATAGATGTTGACTGCTCTTTCTTAAACTGTAAAAAATGCATAGTTTCATTAAGTCTAGGATTTGATTTTTTTCAACCAAGGCTATTCCCACCAATTCTCAATGACTTCTGCCTGGAAAGACAAGATTGTTACTCTTACCATATCATATATATACTCTGCCATCTCAATTGCTCCATATACTCAGGTCTTGGTTAATTTTTTCACATGACAATTAATGGATGTTAGAAGTTTGAAGATGTTATCATTAACTTTTTAAAAAATTATTTTATTTAAAGATGTGGGATACAATTTAGGGTTAGGTATACAAATGTTCTTTATGCAGGTACCCTTGTTGATGGGGTGTCCCCCCTCTGGCAGTTTCCCACTACTGCCAATCCTTTTCTTAAAGTATTATGACAGTTGTTCAAGGTCCGCTTATAAGTGAGAACATATGATACTTGGTTATTTGTTTCTGTGACAGATCACTCAGTATTATAGCCTCTAAGCCCATCCAAGTTGCCGCTAAGTTTATAATTTTGTCCTTTATGACTGTGTAATATTCCATCATGTATATGTCACTCACTTTAAGAACACATATTTTAAATTTTTTGTATCAATCTAGAAATCCACTTAAAATACTGTGTCATGTCTTAAGATCTAGGATTACACATGCAACCTAAAAATGGCAGTGATTTATATGAACACAGATACAGCATTTTGCAAGCATCCTAAGAAATGTTGTTAGTCATTTTGATAAAAGGTGTTTTTATACCATCAAATGTTAAAAAGTCAATTAAAAATGACATAAGCCCTTTTTTCTTTGCTCATTAAATTAATTAATAGGTTTTTCTAAACATAGCAATACATTTTAAAAACTTATTTCTTTTTTTTAAATTACAAATGGAGAGACAAACCAAGAGAAGGAATAACCTTAAGTTCTACATCGTATTTCTTATTCTTAGTGGTGAAGTGAATAAGTAAGTGCAGAGGTGTGAAATTCCAGTGGAGAGAAATATGCTGTTTGAAGAGGAAGTGCTGACATATCGACTACAATTAGACAAAAATGTGATTGCTAAAGTTTAAAAATCATTCATGAAAAGAAAACGATGATGGATAGCTATGATATCACCTGTATAGTTCACAGTTCTACTTCCTAATAATGTATATATATTTAAATATAATTCAATTAGAGCCACAACAATCTAAGTGATCAATTATAGAAAAAAATGAAACTGAGCAGGAAATCAGTACATTTTAAAACTCTCATTTTTCACTCCATCATGATTATGATTTTATTATAAACTTACAAATACATGAATTCAGGTTTGTTAGTAGTTTTATGTGTGGTCTGAGGGTTTTTACACCCCTGAATGGGTTTGTAGCATAGATATATATAAAAAGTCTGAAACTATTAAAACATAATCAGAAAATATACAAG
Organism: Carlito syrichta; assembly: GCF_000164805.1. Lineage (NCBI taxonomy): Eukaryota > Metazoa > Chordata > Mammalia > Primates > Tarsiidae > Carlito > Carlito syrichta. The sequence goes on along the minus strand of NW_007251096.1, from coordinate 99,469 downwards.
ACCTTGAAATACTATGAGGCTTTGATATTAAAACATTTCAACAATATTGATGAACAAAAATACATGTCAATGACAATAGGATATTGTTTATGAAATGTACTTTATAGAAATTTAAGAACAAAATAATTATTAGTGACAGTAAAATAACATGATTTAAAAAGTTTTGTGAGGAAATGAAAACAGTAAATGAGTGGGAGCCCATTAATAAGGCCATTGGAAGACCAGGTTGAATTGTTCTACCATTAGCATTAAAAACAAATATTTCAGAGACGTCCCATTTCCAGTATTGCAAGCAATAAGCTTGGAAGTGATCACTCTAATCTTCACAACAAGAAAAGAAGTGGAACATACTGAACATCAACAACTCTTAGATCTTTCACACAATTGGGTTTAGAAAGAAAATTGCAGCCCCCAAAATTGGAAAGACAGGCAGATACAAAGAACCACAACTTACCTGGATAGAAACCCAGGAACAGAAACCTTTGTGGGAACTGGTGCTGAGGTAGAAAACCTAAACCATAATTGATAAATTGTTGGGAGCTCAGTGTGGAAGTCTGAGAGTAAAAAACTCCAGAAAAGACCAGTCCTATGGAGGCCTCATATTTTTATGTTTAATCTCTGGAAATCCTACTAGATTTTCACAGTGAATATCTGAGAAAAATTACTTCGGGGGTCGGGGGAAGAAAGTAGCCATTCTGAAATACACGCGAGGCAATTTTTTTTTTTGGCAAGGCCTCTCCTCTAGAGAAACTGTTACCAGCCCTAACCTAACCTGCTGGGGTTTTACCAGAGCCTCTCTGACCTGGAGAAACGGAAGGGAAATACCCAACTCCAGCCCTCTCTAGCTATTCTGTCTTACCTGAGGCAGAGATGGGTTGGCAAGGGGAAAGAGTACGTGTATTCACAATGCAGAGGAATAAGGTTTATTAAAAGACTAAAAGACAGATCTAACGATAGGAGCATAGAAGTCTTCTCCTCCCCAACATGCCATTATAGGTCATATGACTGAAGGCCTAGATATATCATAGTTCTAAATAAGAAAAAAACAACTACAAGATGGGCAAAAGATCTAAGCAGACACCTCACTAAAGAAGATATACGGGTAACAAATAAGCACATGAAAGATGTTCAGCATTAATATGAGATGCCACTTAAAATGGCTTAAATTCAAAACACAAACAGTTTTAGTGTCAGGAGTGAATTGGTGTATGAGAATCCTCTGTACTCTGTGTTTTCTGCTCAATTTTTCTGTACACCTAAAATTACTTATAAAATATAAAGTTTATTTATT
>NW_007251096.1:88518-98083 GCF_000164805.1 Carlito syrichta | reverse complement strand
AGCATGAATAATGATGCTGGAACTCATTTTTTCTTACTTTATTTACAAATATTTTTCATAAACTTTAATTTTAAGAACAAATCCATTCATTAGAACTTCTAATATTCACTAATAAAAATGCAACTGATTAATTTCTTTCTTATTTTTAAATAGTATGAGCTAGGTTCAACATTTGAGCAATTATATAGTTTGTTTCTGAAACAATTCCTACTACTATAATTTCTGAAACCAGTATAGTATGTCTGGTTTATTCCTTTTAATACTTTCAATAATAAAATTGTTTATAACTTAGACTTTTCCCATAAGTTATAACTGACAATAAAAAATGTATGAAAAATTTTATGCGGTTTAAAAGATACTAATTAAGCTATAAATGACAACAGCACATGACTTTGAAGTACGTGAGTCATTTGTAATCCAAGTGCCGGAGTATTTTTTTGGAAAAACCTCAGTTGTGGAGTCATCCTGATGGAAGTACATCTCATCTGTCTGGAATTACTTAGGTGTGGTTTTGCCCAGAGGCAGAGGGATGGACTCAATGATCTCTGGCAGATTTTTCCCAGCCCACTGTGTCAGATGGTTAAAGCTCGCAACTGGAATAAACTTCAGGCAATCACTGGGCCCTTGATCTCTCCCCTTCTAGCCATTATTAGGTAATACCTTAGCTCCTTTGCAGGTTCCCAAGCCCTCTTAAATTGATGTTTCTCAGAAGGACCAATCCTCAGTCTTCCTTTAACTATAATTCAAGTGTTGATTCAGCAGGATGGAAAAGAGATGAAAGAGGATACCACACTTACAATCTGAGTACACTAAGAATTTTTAAAATTCCAGCCAGTGAATCCATTTCCTTAGCATAATTCAATAGAATGAATACAGAGAAAGCTCTTAACTTAAAATATGCGTTGAAGCCGGGCTCGGTGGCTCAGACTGGAATCCTGCGCCTTTGGGAGACTGAGGTGAGTGGATTGTCTGAGCCCGCGGGTTCGAGACCCGCCTGGGCAGCAAGACCTCATCTCAACAATAAATAAAAAAAATCAACCGGGCATCGTAGCGCATGCCTGTAATTCCAGCTACTTGAAAGGCTGAGGTGGAAGGATCGCCGGAGCCCAACCGGAGGGGCCGGGAGTGGCCACTGCACTCCAGTCTGGGCAACAGAGTGAGACTCCAACTCAAACAAAAAAAAAAGTTGAAGAAATAAAAGTTCCAATTACCATGTTCTATGAAGATGTCATACATGCATAAATATCCATGAAAACATACAGATGCATGTATATACATATATATACACATATATATTTATATGTAAATGCATATACGTATATAAGAGGATATTCATGTAGACACCCTGTAATCTGGAACACCATTATCATTTACAAAATCTGGTATATGAGAGTAATGGCCTGGAATTCAATGTTGAAAGAGACTATACTACAGGCAAAATAGCAATAATTCAGGAAGGCAGGCAAGGGGAAGAGGTAGTGTGTTTTTCCTAATAAAAGTGCTTTTGGATTAGATATACATTTATATTTTTCCATAATTCTGCTCACTCCACCTACAACCTACTCATCTCTTTGCAGAGCTGAGTAACTGATCTATCTGTATGTCCTCATGTTATTCTTTATAATAATAACAATAGTTATTCTTTACTATAATTAGCAACGACAAGAGTTCTTTTTTGTTCGTTTTGAGATGGGGTCTTGCTATCCTGCCCAGGCTGACCTAAAACTTTTAGGCTTAAGCAATCTTCCTGTAACAACCTCCTTAGTAGCTGGGATTGCAGGCACACACACTACTCACCTAAAATGACTCACAAGGCATCCTGTGACCTAGGATCAATTTTTACTTCTAAAAGTCAACTTAATAAAGTTTATGCTTTCAGTTATTATTTGAGGAATAAACTCAGAGAAAGGATACAGCTCTGCACAGGGAAACATGCTCTTGGCTTTATATTTGACAACCATGGCTTTTATAAGAATTGCTGTCATTTTCTGCAGAGTCATAACTAGCAGGCAGCAGCAAACGTTGTGAATGTAGAGCAGCCTCTTGGGACTTGGGATTTTCCAGCCTAACAGATTCCCACTTTATCATGTGCTTGGAGGCAGAACTATTTAAGTGAATGACAAGAGAAATGGCAAAGAGTAAAGAGAACTTAGAAGAAATGAAATGGAGCATCCATTTTCCTCCTATCTTCCCTTCTGTTCTTTCTTTTACTTTTTTCCTAATATCTTGTCTTCCTTTCCTTTTGCCTATCTTTTAAATCAGATACCTTACTTTCAAATCTCTTACTTTTTATGTTACTTCCAGTAACATCAAACATATATAAACATATTTTCAAAGCAGAGTTCCCTCCTTCTACTAGATATATTTATTGTGCATTAAAAAATGTAAGATATATAACACTAACTTCCATCTTCTATTCCCTTGACTTCAGCCTAAATCATAACTGCAGCAAGAAAGAGATACTGGAAGTTCTATTTTATAATTAAAAATATAATTTTGTACATGCAAGAGACCCACATTTAAAACAAGACAGAGTAAAGCAAAACAAAGCACAAAACAAGAACACTTCTAATCTACTGGTTGCTGACTCTTTATGAAATATTTGAGATATGTGACTCCTTCAAACTCAATTCTAATGCAATATAGAAATATGATTCATAGAAAATATGGGTAATACTATGATCATCGTCACTTTTCAGAGAAGGAAGTTGAGGAAGAGAGAGGTTTAACAATTTTCCTTGGGTTATAGAGCTAGCATATGTCAAGGTCAAGTTTCACCCAACTAAATTATCTCCCAAACCCACTAGCCCAGGGAATGTCTGTACATGCTTCCCCTTCTTCTTAACCTTTACCACCATTGTGTTAAAACTTCACAAATTGATGGTTACACTATGGAATCTATTTTTAAAATTCAGTATCCTTTGTACAATCACATTCTTTGCATTTTTTCCACTGACCACTGTACTTTTTCTATAGCATTGTATGACATTTCCATTTCTCTTTTACTTTTTTCTCTTCTTCTCACTCCTCTTCTCACTCCCTCTTTACATTTTTCTTTTCTTCTCTTTTGTACACAATCCTCAAATGAGTATGTCTCCTAAGCATAAAACCTAACCCATGCTCTGCTCTATACAGATAATTTTTTATTTTTCTGATTTTTTCCTGAGTTAAAACCTACTCACTATTACCTCAAAGTCAGTAAGAAATTATAAAGCATGGGTTTATATTTAGATAGCCTATAGGGGATACTTACCTATCTATGTCATTTGACCTTGAACATGCCATTATTTTATTGGGCTTCAAGTTTCTTATGTGCAAAATGGGGAAAATATTATCTTTCCAAGTCACTTTACCAGATTATTGGGAATATCAAATAATATAATACATGAAAGGAGAATTCTTTGCAAATGTTGAAGTGTTTTATAAATAAAAATGATAATCGGCATGCCTAAAAAATATTCAACTTACATTGCCATAATTTATATCCTGTTGTTATTTTTCTCTTTCCAAAAATTAAATCTTGCCATCACTGATAATGCCGCTTTTATTTATTCAAGTATCCATTTGTTCAATTATTCAATCAATGAACATATATTTATTTAACTCCCACTATATTTACCTTTCCTAATATTGCTGCTAAGTGTAAGACGGTCAGAGTGTATAAAATACTTTGCCTTTGACCTTTAAAGAACTAACAATACAGTGGAGGTGGAAGACAAATACATAGAAAATTATGAGACAACAATGAAAATTCCACTACTGAAAGTATCCAGGTTTATGGTTTTAGAGCACTGACAACTTCTAATTCTAAATCCACATCCCTCCCCAAGTAATGGTCTTCTGGTTTAAGGAAATTAAGGTAGTTCCCCAGATGAGGTTGATGAATCCCATTTTAAAAGAGACTCTAAATTGAAAAGGTAGATATTCATTTATTTTGAGTGGCTTTCAAATTATGACTAAGGATCTTAGGGTCAAAGTTACTAGAAGTTTTTTTACTTTGAGCCACATTGATGACATACCAAATTACCAAGCACATGATAATAAGTGACAGAGCAAATAGTCATCAAAATCCCAGGAGGATCTTTCAATATCATGACAAATTCAAGAAAGCTTCCAACAGGAACTCATAAATAAGTGCATGACCATTTTGTCCTATATCAAATCAATTGAGTATATGCCAGTGGTGGCCACATTTTCTGAAACATTTCAGTATCCTTTCTAGCTTCTAAATATAAGGATTGTTCAGGGAATCAATGTAATCTTTTTTTCCTGCAGAAAAAAGTGTTAACTATATAGAGTTTCTTTTTTTATTTTAAAAAAAGGAAGGTACTATTTTGGGTAGAATCAGTCTTTCGACAAAAATCTAGCATGTTTTAGATCTGCCACTTAAAATAGCTTAATTACTAAAATAAAAAATCACACATCAACTTACTACCAGAGCTAGGCTTCTGCAATGAGATACATTCAGAAAAAAGTGTTTCTCTCAATTTGGGAAATAAATTTTTTTTTGAAATGTTTCATCATAGGCCCCTTAATGTTTTCACTACATTTTTTTTTTTTTTTTGAGTTGGAGTCTCACTCTGTCGCCCAGACTGGAGTGCAGTGGCCGCTCCCGGCCACCGCAGCCTCGACCTGCCTGCTGGGTTCGGGCGATCCTTCCACCTCAGCCTTCCGAGTAGCCAGAATTACAGGCATGCGCTACCACGCCTGGTTGATTTTTTGATTTATTGTAGAGATGAGGTCTCGCTGCCCAGGTGGGTCTCGAACCCGCGGGCTCAGGCAATCCACTCACCTCAGCCTCCCAAAGGCGTGGGATTACAGGCTGAGCCACTGAGCCCGGCTCACTACATTTTTAAGTACAAATTTCATTAAGTTACATGGCAAGAAGTGATTTCCATTAGCTGACCTTTGTTTGCAGTGCCTTGTTAACTTCTATGTTTATATTAGATCCTGTATGAAAGTCACTTGAAAACAAATGTTGCATCATATTCAGCCCACAACAGGTATCATGACCCTTAGGCAAAGCCATAGACCTAGTTCAGTGAGGCAGTCGATACAGTTCTCAGCACAGTGTTGACCCCCAATAAGTGTTTAATATTTAGTACAATGATCTAGTTGGTGTGAAAAATAGGGGAAGTAACTGGTACATTCTAATGTGATTTGGCATGCACTTTTAGAAAATAAATTTTACATTTGGCTCATTTGAAAAAGAGTGAAAATCAAACAGGGAGTAGACAGAAATCTTACACTCTTCTCCCAGGCTCAAGATTCAAATTCTTACAAACAAATTTGTCATACAGTTTGCACATCTTTTTTATGTCATTAGAAAAAAATCAATTCCTGTATCTGGTTTAACTATGAAAGAGGAGTATAGAAGAAAACAACTTTTTATGAAACTAGAAAATGAATAGGAAGAAGAAAGAAGGTTCTTCCTATGTAAGATTTAAATAATGGGTTTAAAAGTTTGGAACCTTCAGAACTGATGAATAAATTCTAAGTTTTCAGCTATGGGGAAATTTGTGACAATCACTTACGTTTACATATAAACTTGATCGAATTTTATATTCTTCTTCTAAGATAAATGACATGCCAGTGCTATAGACATTATAAACAAACATTAGCCCATGAGAACAAGCATTCCTCAGGATCCACTGACCTCTTCATTCTTGGCTTCCTAGTTTTTAGCAAATCTGCATCACTCTTCAATCTTTCAGACTCATTTTCTCCAGGTATTGTTTAAATATAATTAGTGTATACCTGAGTTCTGCTTTAAATTCTTCCATTCCTTCTCGACATGTTTTCCATTGTCGATCTTATCTAATACCATGGCTTCATATACCATGGCTAATGATTTTCGACTGTGTAAGTCTAGCTGAGATCTCTGCCTTTAGCCTTCCACTTAAAAGTCCTATCTCCTCACTCAATTCATACCTTAAGTTACATTCATTCTTCCAGAAACTTGTTCTCTTTTTTTATGATTCTGATTCTTAAGGCATAGCTCCAGTTTTTAGTGGACCAGCACAAAAATCTGTGCATGATATTTGAATGTTCCCTCTCCCACACTCTCTATGCTCAATCAATCACCCAGTGATGTCTGCACTACCTTAAAAAATATTTCTAGAGTCAGTTCATTAGTTCCTCTCTTCACTGCTTATTTTAGGCAAATGCTATTCTTGTTCAGAATTACTGCAACATCCTTCTAAAAATAATACCTTTTTTCGAAGTCTCTGTGACTTATGAAAGAACCCTTCCCTCTACAAAATATTTATGATCTAATAGTCAGAACCTGAGAATGTGTTACCTAGTACGGCGAAAGATAGTTTGTAGATATAATTAAGTTAGGTATATAGCTTGAGTTAGGTAGATTGTCCTTCATTATTTAGGTGAGCTCAAGCACATCACTTAAATCTATGAAAGACACAAACCTTTTCCAGAACTGTTCTATCACTAAGTAAAAGGCATTTGCTTTAATGCTCAGAGTTGGGGAACACGTCAGGAAAAGATTGGCATTCTGCTTCTTAATAGAATTTGACCCACTCTTATTTTAAACACACCTACCATCCTTGCTCCAGAGTCATCAGACCCTTTGAGAGTTCTTTAGAGCCTTTTCCTCCTACTGATTTTGGATGCTTTTTTCCTAGTCTTTTACTTCAGTGACCTTTGTGAGCATCCAAATAATTTGATTTATTATCTATTCTCTCCTCTTTTTCTTCTTATATGTTTATGCCTTTTTTTTCTTTATTTCAATAGCTTTAGGGAGTATAAACAGCTTTTGATTGCATTTGCATAGTGGAAAAGAAGTCTGGGCTTTAAAGTATACCCACTACCCCAAACTGTGCACCTTGTAGCTGACCCGTGATTTTTCGTCCCTCCACCTCTTTCCTCCCTTTCCTGCTGAGTCTCTGATGTTCATTATATCATTCTCTATGTCTTTGCAGATCCTTAGTCTGACTCACCCTTATAAGTGAGAGCATGTGGTGTTTGGTTTTCTGTTTCTGACTTAGTTGACTTAGGATGATATTCTCCAATTCCATTCATGTTGCTGCAAAATACACTGTTTCATTTTTTTGATAGCTGAGCAGCATTCCATAGTGTATATATACTACATTTTCATTATCCACTGATCAATTAATGGTCATTTAAAGTTGATCCCATATCTTTGCAATTGTGAACTGTGCTGTGACAAACATGCAGATGCAGGTGTCCATTTTATATGACAGCATCTGTTCCTTTGGGTAGATACCTAGTAGTGCGATTGCTGGATCAAGTGGTGGATCTACTTTTAGTTCTTTGAGAAATCTCCATATTGATTTCCATAGAAGTTGTACTAATTTACATTCCCATCAACTGTGTATAAATGTTCCCTCTTCTCCACATCTCTAACATCATTTTTTGTTTTTTGATTTTTAAAAAATGGACATTCTGACTGGTATGGCAGTATCCTAATGTGATTTTAATTTGCATTTCTCTGATTATAAGTGATGTTGAATATTTTTTCATATGTTGTTGGCCACTTGTACATCATCTTTGAGTCCTGTCGGATCATGTTGTTTGCCTACTTTTTAATGGGGTTATTTGTTGGTTTTTTTCTTTGACTGATTTGTTTGAGTTATTTGTAAATTCTGAATATTAGTCTGACATCAGATGTATAGTTTGTGAATATTTTTTCCCATTTCATAGGTTGCCTATTTGCTATGTTGATTAGTTATTTTTCTGTTAGAAGCTTTTTAGTTTAATTAAGTACCACTTGTTAATTTTGGGTTTTGTTGCATTCACTTTTGGGGTTTTAGTATAAATTCTTTGCTTAGGTCAATGTCCAGAGGAGTTTTTTTTCTAAATTTTATTCTAGGATTTTTATGGTTTCAGATCTGACATTTAAGATTTTGATCCATCTTGAGTTAATTTTTGTATATGGGGAGAGATAGGTATCAAGTTTTATTTTTCAGCATGTAGCTATCCAATTTTCCCATCATTTATTGAATAGAGTGTATGCCTTTCCCCAGTGTATGTCTTTGTTTGCTTTGTCAAAGATCAGCTGCTGTAAGTAATTGGGCTTATTTCTGTGTAGTCTATTCTGTTCCTTTGTCCATGTGTCTGCTCTTGTACCAGTACCATGCTGTTTTGGTTACTACCATCTTGTAGTATAACTTGAAGTAAGGTAATGTGATGTCTCCAGCTTTGTTCTTTTTGCTTAGGACTTCTTTGGCTATTTTGGCCCCCCATTTTTTTTTTTTTTTTTTTTTTGGTTTCATGTGAATTTTAGGATTTATTTTTTTGATTCTATAAAAAATGACATTGGTAGTTTGATAGGGATTGTATTGAATCTGTAGATTACTTTGGGTAGTATGGTCATTTTAACAATGTTGATCCTTCCTAACCATGTGCATGGGATGTGTTTCCATTTGTTTGTGTCCTCTATAATTTCTTTCATCAGAGTTTTGTAGTTCTCCTTGTAGAGATCTTTCACATCCTTGGTTAAATATATTCCTAGGTATTTTGGCTACTATCATAAATGGAACTGAGTTTTTGATTTAATTCTCAGCTTGGTTGCTATTGGTGTATAGCAATGTAACTAATTTGTGTGTTCATCTTTTATCCTGAAACTACCAAATCCAGGAGTCCTTTGAAGAAGTCTTTAGGATTCTCCAGGCATAAGATTATATGGTTGGCATACAGATATAATTTGGTTTCCTTTTTTCCATTGGATCTCTTTTATTCCTTTATATTGCCTGATTGCTCTGGCTAGGACTTCCAGTACTATATTGAATAGAAGTGAATATCCTTACCTTGTACCAGTTCTGAAGGAGAATGTATTCAACTTTCCCTATTTAGGATCATATGGCTGTACATTTGTAGTATATGACATTTATTATTTTGAGGAATGCTTCCTCTATTCCTATTTTGAGAAGGGTTTTTGTCATAAAAGAATGCTGGAGTTTATCAAATGCTTTTTCTGTTTATTTAAATGATCATAAGATTTTTTTAAAAACTCTGTTTATAAGAGTAATTGGACTTCCTGAGGCAGAAAGAGAGACAGAGACCACACTGGAACAAACTTTCCGTGAGATCATTCAAGAAAACTTCCCTTGTTTAATCAGTGATGCAAAAATTCAGACACAAGAGATTCAGAGAACCCCTGCAAGACAACAAATGAGAAGACCAACTCCTAGACACATAATAATTCATCTAAACAAAGTAGGCATAAAAGAAAAAATCCTAAAGGCAGCAAGAGAAAAAGGCCAGATCACTACCATGGAAGACCAATCAGAATAGCAGCAGATTTATCTACAGAAACCCTGCAGGCTAGGAGAGCTTGGAGTCCTACCTTCAAAGTCCTAAAAGATAAACAATTTCAACCAAGAATAACCTACCTGGTCAAGCTAAGCTTCATCAGTGAGGGAGAATTAAAATCTTTCCCAAATATCCAATTCCTAAGAACTTATGCTGCCACCAAACCATCTCTACATGAAACACTTAAGAAAGTACTAAACACAGAAGAAAGGGAAAAAAGAACAACGTTCTTCACAGAGTACAGGGAAAGATAAAATATACACGAACCAACCCC
>NW_007251096.1:87195-88252 GCF_000164805.1 Carlito syrichta | reverse complement strand
ACCAACTTTCATAAAGCAACTTCTAGGAAAACAAAAGAAAGATATTGACTCTAACCCCATCATAACTGGGGACTTTAATACCCCACTCACAACCCTAGACAGATCATCAGGACAAAAAATCAGCAAGGAGATCCAGAACCTCAGTGAGACTCTGACCAAATGGACTTAATTGTTAGCTACAGAACACTCCATCCAAAGACCACAGAATACACATTCTACTCATCACTGCATGGAACATATTCTAAGATCGACCACATAATTGGACATAAATCAAGCATAAGCAAATTTAAAAGGACTAAAATTCTACCATACACCTTCTTGGACCACAGTGAAATAAAAATAAATATTGACACCAACAAGTTCCCCCCAAAATCCACAAAGACATGGACACTAAATAGCATGATGCTAAACAACTCCTGGGTCAATGATTTAATCAAAACAGAGATCAAAAGATACCTGGAAACAAATGAAAATGAAGAAACATGTTACCAAAATCTCTGGGACGCCTTGAAGGCTGTAGTAAGAGGGGAATTTATGTCCTTACAAACACACATGAAGAAAATGGAAGGAACACAAATTAACAGCCTAACAAACCACCTAAAGAAGCTGGAAAAGCAAGACCACAAAAACCCTAATTTCAGCAGAAGAATCCAGATCACCAAAATAAAAGCCCAAATCCAGGACATAGAAGACAAAAAGATAATACAAAAAATCAATGAAACAGAAAGCTGGTTCTTCAAAAGGATAAACAAGATCAATAGTCCCCTAGCTAGACTTACCAAGAAAAAATGAGAAAAATAACAAATAAGCACAATCAGAAACACAAAAGATGAAGTCACATCTGACCCTGAAGAAATGCAAAAGATCATTAGAGACTACAATATACACTTGTATGGAAACAAACTTGAAAACCTTAAGGAAATGGAGGACTTTCTGACATCACACAACCTACCTAGGAACAAGAAGAAATTGAGACCCTAAATAGACCAATAACAACCAAGGAAATTGACTACGTAATAAGAAAACTACCTACAAAAAAAAGCCCTGGTCCAGATGG
>NW_007251096.1:86039-86776 GCF_000164805.1 Carlito syrichta | reverse complement strand
CAGGGGTATCCAAATAGGAAAAGAGGAAGTCAAGTTATCTCTCTTTGCAGATGATATGATTGTGTACCTTGAAAACCTAAGAGAAGCTGTCAAAAACCTCCTTACACTGATAAAGCCTTTGGCAAAGTCTCAGGATACAAAATAAATGTATAAAAGACAATCGCATTTCTCTACACCAATAATAAACAAACAGAAACCCAAATAAAAAACACAATTCCATTCACAATAGCCACACACACACAAAAATAATGAAATACCTTGGCATCTTCCTAACCAGAGACGTGAAAAAGCTTTACAATGAAAAGTACAAAACACTGCTCAAAGAAATTAAAGCTGACACAAACAAGTGGAAAAATATCCCATGCTCACAGATTGGAAGAATCAACATTGTCCATCTTACCTAAGGCAATCTACAAATTCAATGCAATACCCATAAAATTCCCAGCAACATTCTTCTCAGACATAGAAAAAACAACACAGGAATTCATACGGAAACACAAACATCCCAGAATAGCCAGAACAATCCTTAGCAAAAAAAACAAAGCAGGTAGTATCACATTACCAGACTTCAAACTTTACTATAAAGCTACAATCATCAAAACAGCTTGGTATTGGTATCGGAACAGGCATATAGATCAATGGAATAGAATTGAGATTCCAGAAGCAAAACCTCAATTTCTCAACCAACTCATCTTCGACAAAGCTTCCACCACCTACCACTGGGGAGAGGAGAATCC
>NW_007251096.1:21056-85068 GCF_000164805.1 Carlito syrichta | reverse complement strand
CTGGATGGAACTAGAGTCTACAATACTGAGTGACCTCTCACAGAAACAAAGATCCGAGTATCACATGTTCTCACTCATATAATGGACTTTGAACATACAATGTAATACTATAAGAAAATGACTGACGATATTGGGAAACTATGGGGGGGAGGGAGATGGGATTAACAGTAGCAAATATCCATCTGGGGACCGGGAAACACCTCTTATCAACAGGGTGCCTGAATGAAACATAATTGTATACCTAACCCTTAACTGTACCCCACAACATCATAATAAAAAATATTGATTAAAAAAAATTCTGTTTATGTAATGGGTCACATTTATTGACTTAACTATGTTGACCCACTCTTGCAATTCTGAGATAAAACCTACCGGGTCACAGTGGATTTTTTTTTTAATGGCCTGTAGAATTCGGTTTGTCAATATTTTGTTGAATATTCTTGAAGCCATATTTGTAAGGGATATTGGTCTGCAGGTTTTTGGGGTTTTGTTTTTACTTTCTGGTGTCTTTTCCTGGTTTTGGCATCAGAGTGATATCAGTTTTGTGGAATGTGTTAGGGAGAATTCCTTCCTCTTCAATCATGTGGAAGAGCTTTAGTAAAATTGGTAATAGTTCTTTGAAAGTCTGGTAGAATTTGGCTGTGAGTCCATCAGGTCCTGGTATTTTGTTGTCATTGTTGAGAGTCTTTCAATTACTGTTTCAATCTTGCTATTCATTATTGTTCTGTTTAGGGTTTCTAATTCTTCCTGATTCAAGGTTGAGTGGTTGTATGTTTCCAATAACTTATACATTTCCTTTAGATTGTCTAGTTTGTTTACACAGAGCCATTCATAATAGTCTCGGATGATCTTTTGAATTTCTACCATGTCACTTGTATTGCCTTCATTTTCTTTTCTAATTTAGCTCATTTGAATCTGCTTTCTTTGTTTTTTAATTCATCTAACTAGTAGTTTATTAATTTTCTTTGTCTTTTCAAAGAACCAATTCTTGTTTCATTGATCCTTTGTATTTTTTTAAAATTTCAATTTCATTTATTTCTGTTCTGATCTTCATTATTTTTTTTCCTTCTGCTAGGTTTGGGCTTGTTCGTGTTTTTCTAGTTTCTTGAGTTGTGACATTAGGTTAGGTTTTTGATTGCAATCTTTCAGTCTTATTAATGTAGGCCTTAGCCCTATAAATTTTTCTTTGAGCACACTTTTGACTTGTTTTAACTTGTTTCATTGTTTCATTCATTTTGGAAAATTTTGAAATTTCCCTCTATATTTCATTATTGACTGAAACATGATTCAGGAGATTGTTTAAATTCCATGTTTTTGTTTGGTTTCATGAGTTATTCTTGGAGTTAATTCCTAGTTTTATTCCACTGTGGTGTGAGAAGATGTATGATATGATTTGAATCCTTTTGAATTTATTGAGAATTGATTTGTGGCCTATCCTATGATCTTTCTTGGAGAATGTTCCATGTGCTGATCAGGAAAATGTATATTCTGTAGTTTTGGGGTGGAATGTTTTGTAGATATCTGTTAGTTCCATTTGCTCTGGTGTCCAATTTAGTTTCAATGTTTCTTTGTTGACTTTCTGCCTTGATGATCTGTCTATTGCAGTCAGTGGACTGTTAAAGTCTCCCACTAACATTGTATTGCTTTCTCTCTTTTTTGCAGTCTGGTATAATTTATTTTGGAAAGCTGGAGGTTCTGGTGTTAGGGTGCATATGTATTTAAAATTGTTATGTCTTCTTGTTGGATTGATCCCTTTATCATCATGTAATAACCATCTTCATCTTTTTTTACTGTTGCTAATTTAAAGTCTTTTTTAAAACTGATACAAAACTGGCTATTCCTGATCATTTTTGGTTTCCATAAGCATAGACTATTTTCTCCCATTCCATTACCTTGAGTCTGTAAAAGTCTTTGTGTGATTAGTGGGTCTCTTGAAGGAAGTATATATTTGTGGCGTTTGTTTTATTTTCCATTTTGCCAGTCTATACCTCTTTAGAAGGACATTGAGACCATTTACATTCATAGTTAATAATGATATTTAAGGTATTATTTCATTCATCTTACTAGTTGTTATTTGGTTGCTTGATTTATTTATTTTTTCTCTATTGTATTAATATTCCATAAGGCCTATAAGCTTTATGATTTCCAGCATTTTTTTACTGGTGTATTTCAACCTTTTGTTTCAGTAGTTAGAACTTCTTTGAGTATTTCTTGTAGAGTCAGTCTAGTGGTGATAAATTCCCTCAGCTTTTGCTTGTTTGAGAAAGACTTTATTTCTCCTTCATTTATAAACTTAGTTTTGTGTAATACTAAATCTATGGATGACTGTTATTCTGTTTGAGGACTTTAAAACTGGGATCCCAATATCTTCCAGCTTGTAGGGTTTCTTCTGAAAAGTCTGTTAAGTTTACCTTTTTTAAGTTATTTGCTGCTTTTGTCTCACTGCTCTTAACATTTTTTTCCTTTACATTAGATTTGCATAACCGGATAATTATAAGCCTTGGGGATAGCCTTTTTGCAATGAATCATCTGGGGGTTCTTTGGGCTTCTTGTTCAGGATGCTTAAACCTCTGGAAAGGTCAGGGAAATTTTTCTTTATTATTCCCTCAAATACATTTTCCAAACCTGTTGTATTCTCGTTTTCCTCAGAAACATCTATGATTCTTAGGCTTGGACATTTTTACACAATCCCATATTTCTAGAAGACTTTGCTCCATTCTCTTAATTCATTTTTCTTTATTGTTTGTTTGGGTTAATTCTAAAACTTTGTCTTCAAGTTCTGAGATCCTTTCTTCAACCTGTTCTACTATTAAAACTTTCCACTGCACTTCGTACTTCACTATATGATTCTTTAATTTCCCGAATTTCAGTTTGTGTGTGTGTGTGTGTGTGTGTGTGTGTGTATCTGTGTGTGCATGCTCCAAGGAAATGCCCAGCCAACCAAGTTGAAACTTTGCATTCATGTCCTGAATAATGTGTGTGTGTGTGTGTGTGTGTGTTTAAATTTCATGTTGGTTTTCAACTTTTTCCTGAAGCTCATTGAGCATTTTTTTCTTTTTTAAATAAAATTTAATTTTATTTTAAAGTGGAAAACTATTCAGGATTAGGTATACAAGTGGCCACCCTTCAGGTAAAGTTTGGACCTCCCTTTTGTCCCCACATTGCCTGGTTTGAGATCAGGTATACCTATTAATGTTATGTCCGCCCCCTGCCCCTCCGCCCTTTGTCAGTTTCCAGCTACTGCCGATGCTTGACTTACAGTATTATGGTAAACGTTCAGGGTTCACTTCTGAGTGAAATCATGTGATACTCAGTTCTTTATTTCTGTGATAAATCACTGAGTATTGTAGACTCTAAATCCATCCAAGCTGCTATGAAGTCCATAATTTTGTTCTTTTGGCTGCATAATATTCCATTGTGTATATGTGCCACATTTTTTTTTAATCTAGTCTATATTTGATGGGCAGCATGGTTGGTTCTATGTTTTTTTTTTATGGTAAATAGTGCTTCAGTAAACATGCATGTGCAGGTATCTTTTTGTAGAGTGATTTAAGTTCCTTCAGGTATATTTCCAGAAGGGGTATTCTTGGGTCATATAGAAGGTGTTTCTAATTCTTTTAGGAATCACCACACTGCTTTCCATAAAGGTTGAATTACTTTGCATTCCCCCAACAATGTAGAAGCATTCCCTTGTCTCTGCATCCTCGCCAGCATCTGTTGTTCTCTGTTATATTAATAATGGCCATTCTTGCTGGAGTTAGGTAGTATCTCAATATGGTTTTGATTTGCAGTTCTCTGACGATTAGTGTGGCTGAGCAATTTTTCATATATCTGTTGGCTGCTCATATGTCTTCTTTTGAGAAATGTCTGTTCATATCTTTTGCCCACTTTTGAATGGGGCTGTTTTTTTTTTTTTCTTTTCAGCATGGTTGAGTTCCTTATAGAACCTAGATGTTAAGCCTTTGCCAGATATGCAGTTGAAAAATATTATTTTTCCATACTGTTGGCTGTCTCCCTGCTCTCTCTCTCTTTTCGGGGGTGGGGGGGAAGTTGCAGGGAGAAAGAAAAGTTTATTTAAAAGTAAATTAGAGAAAGAAAGAGAAGGAAGAGAGAAGATTCACTTCCCTAAGTTGGGGGAGGGGGCCCTTCCTGCTCTCTTGATGGTTTATTTAGCTTTGCAGAAGCTTTTCAGCTTGATGAGGTCCCACTTGCCAATCTTATCTCTTAAGGCATGGACTTTGGGGCTTTGATCAGAATTTGTTGCTAGTTCCAATTTCCATAAGTGTGTCTCCTGCCTTTTCTAAGGTTTAAAGTTTGAGGTTTTACATTTAGATCTTTGATCCATTTGGAGTTGATACTTGTGTATGGTGATAGGTAAAGGTCCTGTTTCATTCTGCACAAGGTCAACCAGCTTTGTTGAAGATAAGTTGATTGAGAAATTGAGGTTTTGTTTCCAGAATCTATCCTGTTCTATTGGTTTATATGCCTGTTCTTGTACCAATACCAGGTTGTTTTTATTATTGTAGCCTTATAATAAAGTTTACAACCTGAAAGTGTAATACTTCCCTCTTAGTTTCTTTTGCTAAGGATTGTTTTGGTTATTTGTGGTCATTTTTGTTTCCATATGAATTTCTGTATTGTTGTTTCCAGGTCGGAGAAGAATGATTTTGGTAATTTAATAGGTATAGCATTGAATCTGTAGATTGCCTTTGGTAGGATGGACATCTTAACAATGTTGACTATTTCAATCCATGAGCATGGAATAATTTTCCATTTGTTTGTATCATGTTTAACTTCTTTGAGCAGTGTTTTGTATTTTTCATTGCAAAGAAATTTCATTTCTCTGGCTAGGAAGATGCTGAGGTATTTCATTTTTGTGTGTGGCTATTTTGAATGGGATTGTGCTTTTTATTTGGTTCTCTGTCTGTTCATTATTGGTGTATGAATATGAAACTGTCTTTTTTACTTGTATTTTGTAAATACAAGCAAACTGAAATTTTGCCTACTTCCTTTATCAGTACAAGGAGGTTTTGATAGATTATCTTGCATTTGCAAGGTATAGGATCATATCATCAGCAAAAAGGAATAATTTGACTTCTTTTTTTGCCTATGTGAATGCCCTTGATTTTCTTCTTTTATCTGATTGCTCTAGCTAAGACTTTCAACACTATGTTGAACTGGAGGGGTGAGAGTAGGTAGCTTTGTCTTGTTCCAGTTTTCAGGGGAAGTGCTTACAATTTCTGTCCATTAAGCAATATGCTGATTGTGGGTTTATCATAGGTGGCTCTAACTATTTTGAGGTATGTTCCCTCTATGCCTAGGTGCTTGAGGGTTTCTATCAAGAAGAGATGTTGGATTTTATCGAAAGTTTTTTCAGCATCTAGTGATATAATCATATGATTCCAATTTTTACATCTATTGATGTATTTAATAATATTTGTGGTCTTTTGAATGTTGAACTAGACCTGCATCCAGGGTGAAGCCAATTTGGCCATAGTGGATGATTTTTGTGATGTGTTGTTGGATCCTATTTGCTAGAATCTTATTGACAATTTTTGCATCTTTGTTCATCAAAGATATTTTCCTGTAGTTCTCTTTCTTTGTTGGATGTTTACCCAGTTTGGGTATCAGTGTGATGTTGGCTTCATAAAAATGATATTGGAAGAGTTCTGTCATTCACGATTGCCTGGAATACTTTCAGTAGGATTGGTATCAGCTACTCCTTGTATGTTTTGTGTAATTCCACTGGAAATACATCTGGTCCAGGGCTCACTGAACAATTTTATAATAAAACTTTTGAATTATATGTCTGGAATTTCAAAGATTTCATTTTGGTAATGGTCCATTGCTGAAGGGTTACTGTGGTCTCTTGGAAGAGTTGGAGAACTCCTTGTTTTCATATTGTCAGAATTATTTTTCTGCTTCCTTCTCATTTTAGTAGACTATTTCTTCTTATCTGAGGTTGGCAGGGGGCTGACTTAGCTATTGTAGGGTTCCCTTGGCTATATATAGTCTTGGTGTGATTTCTCAATTGCCAGCTGTGACAGTCCTGTGCTGGGTACCTGCACTGGCTCATGACACCCTGAGCAGCCTAAGTGGCTTGGAAAGTAGTGTTAGCTGGGGTCTGGGATCAGGCTTTCCCCAAAGTTGAGGTATTATATCAGATATGATGGGCTCTGCTGTTGTCCTCCGGTCATGAGGTGAAATGAAGCTTGTGGGAAAAAGTCAGTTGTGATGGTGGCTGTGGGCCCTCTCTTTGGTGAGTGTTGCTACTGGGAAATGCACAGCCAACCCTTGTTGGAGTGTGGGGCTCTGTAGGTTAAACAAGTTATCTGTTCTGTGTCCTCGAGAGGAGTGTGAGGGTGAAGAAGCACAAGCACCCCACCTGTGATCACACCCGGCCACCCCAGTGGGGATTAAGACGGAGGCCCTGGCCACTGGGCCAAGGCTGCCATGCAGGACAGGCACACCCAGTGTCAGAGGTTGCTATGGCAATACATTCCACCAGTTTCTCATCTTAACCTCAGGCAGATTGCAATCTGAATGTAAAGTACAGCCAGTCTCAGGGCTTCAGTTGTTCTCACAGCAGCTTGCCCCAGCCAGGAATTGTTTGCCTCCAAGAAGTTTGACCATGGGCCCTGTCCCCTCCCACGCCACTAGAAAGCAGTCACTGGTGAAGGGTGGATTCCTGGGATATGGCAGCTGGAATTACTCAGGACTTTTTAATCTGCACTACTCCATGTGGGTTTTGGCAGAGCCTGGCTGTGGGTAAGTCAATTTCCCATGAGGGACTGGTCCTGCAAGCCTCAGGTGGCCCTCAAAGTTGGCACAGAAACTCATAACACCTTAATTCTCCTCACTCACCTTCCCCACTGTGTCTAGAGGCTGCTGGTGATCTGTGTTGTGATCTAGAGGAGAGTTCAGCTAATTCCAGTACATGTCAGTTGATTTTTCTCTTCTTTGGACTATATGGTTGCTACCACTTCTTTGCTGAGTCAAGGGGTGTACTGCCGGTTCTGTTCCTCTCTAGGTGCTCAGGAAACTCTATCTTGGTTTACTCCATTAGAGAAACACACTCTAGCTGCCTCACACCAGCATACTAGTCCTCTTCCTTGTTTTTTAAATTGTTAATATATTGCTAGTATCATTTTAGGAGACTTGAGGTGTTTAGCTAAATGTATGTGTTCAACTTGCCATTTTTAAACAAAACCCCACCCTCTTTATTTATTTATTTTTCTTTCCAAGTACTTTAAGAAAATCACCTTCTGCATACTTGCTCCTTTCTTCACAGGCACATCTGAATGATGTCCTCTTAATGTAAGGTTTAATGGAATCTTGGTAATTTTTATAGAACCAATGCCATTCTGAGCTCTAAAAATTTTGCCACATATGCAAGATTTACATAAAATATAATACTGAAAATAATATATGTTTGGAAACAGGCAAAAATAATACCAAACCCATATTCCTCCAGAGAATTTGAAAACCCAAGAGACATTTAACAGAACATAGATTTTTCATTTAAATAAAGAAAATTCCCCTACTTTTTGCTCTGTAAAGAGCACATAGACTTTTGGTTTTAAGCAGGAAATTTAAGGTCGGATGTCAAAATTCAATATCTGATTATAGTCAAGGGTTACCCTTTCTTTAGCTCCATATTTTATACTCTATCTCTCTCTTTCTCTCTCTGTGTAAATATATGTGTGTGTATATATTTATATCTATATATCTACATGTAAATAAATATAGATATAGATATATATTCACATGCACATATATTTACATATGTAATCTTTTCTCACTTTTTGGAGAAAACCCAGACTTTAAATGTATGCTTTCAAAGGACTTAAATAAAATATTGTCCAAAATTCAAAATGTGGTGGGTTTTTTTTTTTTTAACATCTGTGGCAAACTTTATTATTTTTCCCTACGTCCTCAAGGTTTTGTTGGCTTCTTGGGGAGGAGTGGAAAACAAAGATGAAGAAGAGAGGGCAGAGAGAAATGTAGATATAAAAATTACCATTAATGATAATTTTTCTTAAATATAAATCAAGTCTTCTTAAATCCTTCCCAGATTGAGCATTGATTCTCTCTGTAATTTTTTGAGATAAACTGAAATTTTATTCAAGTATGACATTTCTATTTATTTTGGACCCAGTCATGGGGGTTATGAAGTCACCATCAATCTGTTTCAAGAATTCTTTTAAGAAAATATACTTTATTTTAAAATAGAAGTGTTTCATAGAAGGCTTAAATCATAAATTGTAAATTTTACAGAAAACAGAATCTGCAGTAAGACCAACCTTAAGTTACTTTTAAGGTCACACTGCCACTTGAGCCAATAGTCCTTGGAGGCAATGATGACATAGTCATTGTTAAAAGAAACATGACACTTTCCAAGGAAAAATTTTTATGACAAATCTAACGACTTGCATGCAAGGGATAGTCAATAACTTGACAAAATAAATATGCAGATGGAATTTAGAAAAGACATACAGAAGGAGTAGTGGAAAAACTTTGACTGTATTTTTAAAGGGTAAAATTAAAGCATTACAAATTTTCTTCCTTTAACAGTAACCAAATATGCTGAGCAATAACTTTTAACTTTGGTGTATTACCAGACCTCCATGGAAAATATTCTCTGAGCTTCATTTGAGAATAAAAGAAGAAAATAAACAAGCATTGCCACCAATTGAAAAATTATTTGTGAGAATTCACAGATGACATTTACTTGAATATGAGATGGGCTAATAAAGTCCTGCCTTTTATATGTATTACATAGAACCTCAATTTGCCATTTTTGCACAACTAAGGAAATCAAAGTTGGACATGATTCGTTGACAACGTGATAATGAGAAAATGTTCTGACACATCTATAGCTTGTCCAAAACACATTGATCAGAAGACTAACACATCTGGACATACTGTAATAGCTATTGCATCACTATTCATTTTAATCTGGGTTCAATTTATGGTACTACCTAATGGATTTAAAAATTAAACTCTGCCCCTGTTATCAAGGTGATATGTTGCTCTAAGCATAATGTGAATCTCAAAATTACCTTGGAAGTTGTCTTGAAAGGGTCCTTCCCAGACATTGCCAAATATAAATTGAGTCCTAGAACTTTAAAACTGGGCATGTGATGCAGAAAGAGCTAGAAGAGTGTGGTGATGACAACTTGACATATTACTTCTGTTTAGAAATCAGCAGAGATTAGATCAGATCTGAAATTCTGTTATAAAAAAACTTGGATTATGAGATCAGAAGAAACTCTGGCTTAGTTCAAAACCATCCTTGATGTGGGAGAAATAGTTGGAAGCTATATAAATTTGGGGAGTATCATGAAATGTTGGGCAGCCTACATCAGCAAATGGAGCACTAGCCAGAAGAGAGTGGCCAGATGAGAGGGAGGTTAAAAGCAATTAAGAAACATGAGGCAATATTGAAAAAATTAGGACTAGGTTAAAGAGGTTTATGACAGAATTCACAAATGTTTGAAAAGCTGAAAGTAAGCAAAGGAAAAACCCAAAACCAAAAAAAAAAAAAAAAAATTCTCTCTTTTGAGATTTGTTCTGGTGAAACCCAAAGGGCAGATCTAATACCAAAGCAAGATATTGATAGTGAAATATAATTTAGTCAAAACAAGTAAGAACTTTCTAAGAATTTGGTTCTCTAAAACCAAGAGTACATCAAGAGTACCTGCCTTGATAGTTTACAGTCACTGTGAGAGTGATGAAGAGGAGATTGGATTATAGCATGTTTGTGTTGAGGGGAGTGACAATCAAGCACTGGAACAAGCTGAATTTCATGACTTCTAAGATCCTTCCTACCCTTTGATTTGGTAAATGATCTGGTCCGAACATCTGGGCACAACCTGAACCCAGTCACGGGGTCATGCCTGTCTTGTGTTACCATTCCACAAAGCATTATTTTCTCCAGATACTTTGGCAATGGAGATTACATAAAGCTTCTTTTTGATTAGTATATTAGTATATTTATCACCATTCACAATTTGACTTCCTTTTTTCCAGGTATATATATCTTTATAGGAATTTCAACAAAAAATAGGTATAACCTAATTCATTAACTATTTATCAGATCTTACAGATGTCAGGTTAATAAAATGTAGAATTTGGATTTTAATAATAGCATGGAGTTTCATTAGTATGTTTCTATTTAAAATCATAAAGAATTCTTAAGACAGTTGGTTACTGGGTTTGGATTTGAGCCATGGCCTGGATGCCGAGTTGCACTCCAGTACCACACACTATTCTTCCTGTACTTCCTGCTGTCTCCAGAATAGAAGGCTGTCATGAGGCTGGTAGGAAATGGGAGATAAACCAAATCTACATGGATTTCCTTTTTGGGCTTTAAACCAGGGTAATACACATGACCCATGGCTTCCACCATTATGGGAATGGTTGGCTTTTGCCATTCTAGACTTCATGGCAAAAGTCTTAAGTTCTATTGCTTTGTCTCAGCCTCCATTTCTACTTTTCTTATTCCACACCTGACCTAATGTGCTTGCTTATTTTTAGCTTCCTTTACTAATTTGGGTTCTTCACTCACTCTTTGGTTTTAACTCTAGACTGTTTCAGGGTTAAAGTTTATACTTGGCCTGGGCCCTCTTGCTTCTGGTTGCTTTGAGTACTATCTGATTTCACTCTTGGATCTACTTTTTAGGTTTACTTTAAACCCTCATGAGGATGGACATATAGTGGTCTTCTTCCAAATGATTATAGGTGAAGATCAGAGCTGATATCTCTAAATGCCAAATAGTAACATGTTACATGTACACAATTTGGAATTATTACAATAGGCTGATGGTCCTGAATGCCTTTTGAGTTCTATTTCCTGGGTACCATTGTCCTTCGGGTTGATGTCTTACTCTATGATATTCTGGAGATCTTCACCATGTTTTAACAGAGTCGCCAGAGAATATGAGCAGGAAAAATGACATAACTAGCTCTGACATGAAAAGGTTACTTATTTGAGCCAAACACATGAAGCAGGGCTATTTTTTCAACCCAACTTGCATATTTATGAGGAAATTTAAGTGGGTACCATTGTATTTGAAACTCTATCAGGACAATGCTTAACTACAGTATGCTAGCAGAATAATTTATTTTAATAATATTGAATTAAGAATAATTCAATAACAATTAAGATAAAATAGAAAATTTTAATATACTCACTTAGACCAGTCACAGGGAAATTTACCAAAAAAAAAAAAAAAAAGGCACTTAAGAAATGAAGATAGGAAAAATAGAAACATACTTCAGTGCCATGCCGTATAGAGGATGAATCTGTTTTTGGACAGGTTTAGAGAGCTCTCTAACCTTCTGTCTTCCAAATTTCCAATTAAAATATGAGCACAGGGAGTAGGGGAATGTGTTTGTTTACACTTGGCAAAAACCGATTTCCTGTTTCTAAGAAAAAAAGCTTTTCAAAGCTCTTTTGGACTTCAAATAGCTCTTGCAAAACAATATTTTGATGAGCTAAGTGTAAATGAATCAGGAACATATGGATTGGATTTCCATTGAGATACACATGGATTTAAACATAAGCTGAAGAGAATGCCTGGGAAGTTATACTTAGAATTGATAAAAGCCAACATGTAATACATTTTTTAGAACTTGTTTTGAGACACCTTATGTCCTGTCCCCTAGCCCAAACACTGGAAGCTTATTCTCTCTTCTTAGGAAATTTTTTTTATGAAAGGGGGATGTTACTAGTTTTCAGATGAAAGAGTAATGCTTTAAGGAGAAAGTTTCCAGGTGAAGCTATTACACAAAATACCTACCAGAAGAAGTGAAGAAACCTTCAGGGCCACTGACACAAATTCGCATTTCAATATTTTTTCTTGCTTTTGCTCCTGTCCCACATTTCTGCCCTCCAAACAAACGTGTCCAAGATGGGAGGATAGAGAATGAACTCTAACATTTGCTCAAACATGCATGTCCAGTAATATCTCTCTTAACATCCCATAAAGGTGACTTTAAATTAGTTCTAGAAATGTTTTGCTTGAAGTGAATAATCTCAGAAAAATGTTATTCTCTGTCCTTGGTGATATTTAAAATTGCACTGGGAAACATATTAATAGAAGATGTTATAAAACTAGATTATTTGGGATTAGAAATTATTACCCATAGAAGAAATAGTTACAGGGTCAATGCTATTTATATAGCCTAATCCTTTACGAGTCTCTGGGGTTTGTGAAACAGAGATACAAGAGATATCTCTCTTAGCCACTCACTAACAAACTTGAACCAGATGTTGTCATGGATGTTGTTTGTGTCCTCCTAGGATTCATATGTTGATATCCTAGCCTCAATACCTCAGAACATGACTGGATTTGGAAAGAGGAGGTCTTTTAAGAGGTAATTAACTTAAAATGACGTCATTAAGGTGGGCCCTTATCCAAGATGACTGGAGTCCTTAAAAGAAGCAGAGATTAAGACTCAGACAACCACAGAGGTTAAAACCATGAGAAGACACAGGAGAGTATGGCCATTTAAAGACCCCAAAAAACCTCAACCCTGCCAACAACACCTTCATTTTGGACTTCTAGCCTTCAGAATTGTGAGAAAATAAAACTTTATTATTTAAGACATCCTATCTGCAGCACTTTGTTTTGGCAACTCAAGCACACTAGTAGGTAAATATATTTGCTCTCCACCTCTTAGAAATAATTATGACTGTTAACTACAGGCCAGAGTCAAGTACCATCTTCTATTAAACCTGGATGCAATCCTCCTAGAGCCTAAGCTTTTGTCCATGATGTAAGCAATCAGGCTTAAAAGAAAAGGCCTCTATTATCAGCACCATCCATGAAGACAAGTACCTAAGCCAAAGCATAGGTCCCATTCTTCTGGTTATAGCACAATCTTTGCTTGGCATCCGTCTGAAAGATTATGAATCCTATTCCTTTCCTTGACCAGATTCTGTTCTTGGCTCATTTCCCTTAGACAAATTTTACTTTAAATTTTTAGTTTTTATCCTTCTCTGCTTAAGTTACACCTATTTCTTCAAGTGTGGCCTGACACTTGTATTCTTTTCTCACAGTCAAACAATTGATTAATGGAAAGTCATGTTCACCTCTGATTATATTACAGTAAGTCTGCTACATACGAATTAGTTCTGTTCCAAGGGTGCATTCATAAGTCCAATTTGTTCATAAGTCCAACAAAATTAGCCTAGGTATCCAACTAATACAATCAGCTATATAATACTGGACTGTAATAGGTTTATAATATTTTTCACACAAATAAAACACATAAAAAACACAAAAATAATCTTACAGTACAGCACATGACAATATGTGCCAGACGCGTGAACTAATTGATGTGACTGGACATGAGAACACACTTTTGCATCTTTGAAAGTTCAAAATATCAAAGTTCATATGTAGGAGACTTACTGTAATCAGGACCACTGGTGATATTCTTCCCTATCATATTTAGGAGGAACATCTCCCTCCTCTTCCTTTATTACCTTGGCCTTGTCTTCCCACTCAAACCTGTTGCCTACTTTAAACTGAGCTGTATTTCCCTGCCAGCAAATAGCACTGGGCTCTGGTGTCAGAGTGCCTGTGTCCTTATTCTGGTCCATTTTATAATAACTATGTGCCAAATTTCTTCATGTGAAAATGAGGATAATAGAATCAATGCCACAGGGTTGTTGAGGGCTTGAATATGATGGTATATGGACAGGGCTTGGGGTTTTGTAAAAGCTCAATAAATGTTAGATAAATTGTTAAGAATGATGATGACTGCTCTAAAATGTAAATATGTATTTATTTGATCATTGCAACAATCTTATGAGGAGAGAATTAACTCTCTTTTAGAGATGAAAAGACAGAGCAGAGCTTGATGCACTGTTACCCAAGTATATCATGGTTTCATCAGGAACCATTGGGCATAACGACTCCTTTTGGAGAGTATTAACGTGGTTATAAACAAGATGATAGAGAAGCTTTTACACCTTTCTTTTTTTTTGAGTTGAAGTTTCACTCTGTCGCCCAGACTGGAGTGCAGTGGCTGCCCCGGCCACCGCAGCCTCGACCTGCTGGGCTCCGGCAATCCTTCCGTCTCAGCCTTCCGAGTAGCCAGAATTACAGGCATGTGCTACCATGGCCAGCTGATTTTTTGGTTTATTGTAGAGATGAGGTCTCGCTGCCCAGGCGGGTCTCGAACCCGCGGGCTCAGGCAACCCACTCACCTCAGCCTCCCAAAGGCGCGGGATTATAGGCTGAGCCACCGAGCCCGGCTTACACCTTTCTTAAGAAGAGTTGGACCAAGTTCCTTACAGTTAGAAGTAAACATATTATAAACAACAGAGGTCCAAATCCAATGTTCTAGCTAATAGATCAGAAAGAAAATATTATTTATATCCATATTATGCAGTGGATGAATTAGCCAGCTAACTGAGGGTATATTGATGACTGAGTTTTTTGCATTAGGTGATCTCATGACCACAGTGTTCCGGAGAGGTGCATTAGTGCACTTTCATTTCATATGTGGGAGCCTTGACACTGAGGAGCATAACAAAAGATTACATCATTCAAGCCTCTAAGCAAACCATTGGATTTTATTTCATGCTTCTTTCTTTTTCCTCTTTGTATTTGACTGACCACAGCATTATCTCTTGAAGTGGGGGGGTGGAGGCAATAAGCCACAAATAGCGTAAGCAGGAGTTAATGCTTCATGGGGGTTATTGTGCTTGGAATTGTACCTCCATGCAGTTTATTGTATGGTTATCTCTCATTTGTTGTACAAAGTGCTAATACACAAAATCATTTGGAAACTCCATCAGAGACATACAGCATTATGGCTCATGAAGCTAAAGGATTGAGAGACTGTCTTCTCAAAAACCAAGTGCAGGGAAATAGGAAGCTGATTTTAAACATCTTTCTCCTCAATTTTCATCTTTTTTCTAACTGATTTTAATTAGTCTTCAAAAAATATGAGTTGCACAATTGGTAGCACTTTGAAATAGGGATACTAAAATATAAGATGCAGTTCCAGTCATATTAACTATGTAACAAACAAGGAAATTAAATTGAGTAGGAAAGGTGTACATATGGTAAAAGCTCTTTTCAAGTGAATTGCCATCCCAACTACGACCAAAACATGTCAGCGGGCAATTTTTATTATATACAATAAAGTTACCTCTAAAACATGATAAGCTTGAATGTATTAGTGAAGTTTTAGGTTAGAAATAGTTTTCATTAACTGACAGTTGAGTATCAGATAAGATATAATTCAAATATGCTTCTTTAACTTTACTACCTCCCAAGAAGACACTACCTCAGATGGCAAGAAGTTTGGTCAAGAAAGTTAGCTAAACTTCCTGGTACCTTAATTTAAAAAGTTTCAAAGACCAAAGATACGTCAACTGATAGATTATTCATGTTAGTGGCTTATATTTTTAAAATAATATTTTACTACACTATAAAAATATATTTTATAAAATGGTAAATAAATGTTGTGGGTTGAATGATGTCCCCCTAAAATGCACATGTTAGGATCCAGTACTTTAGAATGTCACCTTATTTAGAGGTAGGATCTTATCAAGTTAAAATATCAATAGAGTGGGTTCTAATTCGATATCATTGATGTCCTTATAAGAAGAATAAAATTTGGACATAGAGACATGCACACACAGAGTGAAGATTGAAATTATGTTGCTGTAAGCCAAGGAGCTACCAGAAACCAAAAGAGAGGTCTGGAACAATCTTTCCACAGTACCTTCAGAGGAAGCATAGCCCTGCTGAAACTTTGATCTCAGACTTCTAACCTTCAGAGTGAGATAATTTATTAAATTAATTAAATTAATTGAATACTCAGGCTACCCAGTTTGTAAGCTTTTATTTTAGTGGTCCTTTTATTTTAGCAAATCAATACAAAAAACTAGATTGTAACTAATACAGCCAATACAATTAAATCCTGTTTGAATATATTTTCTATCCTTAGTAACTATTTATTTTTCTTTTTCTTTTTTTTTTTTTTTTTTTGAGTTGGAGTCTCACTCTGTCGCCCAGACTGGAGTGCCGTGGCCGCTCCTGGCCACCGCAACCTCGTCCTGCTGGGCTCCGGCGATCCTTCCACTTCAGCCTTCCAAGTAGCCGGAATTAGGCATGCGCTACCACGCCCAGCTGATTTTTTGATTTATTATGGAGACGAGGTCTCGCTGCCCAGGCGGGTCTCAAACCCGCGGGCTCAGGCAATCCACTCACCTCAGCCTCCCAAAGGCGCAGGATTACAGGCTGAGCCACTGAGCCCGGCTATTTAATTTTCAATGTTAAAAGAATTTCCAAGGCTTTGTAAAATGTTAAGATAAAATATGTTATTCATTAAATTTTTACTACTACTTGAGAGGAACAATGATGTAGCTTTAAAACAGCCATGACAGTAACACAAAAAAGTTATATTATTTCAAAAAATGCCAAAAACATATTTTCAAAACCTCAAAATTCTATTTTGGCAATAGCAAAAATTCAACCACACATAAAATAAACAAATAGTAATCAAAAATAAAAAGATACTTCGGTCTGAATGTGTCCTCCAAAATTTATGTGGTAAAAAAAATCCCTAGTGCTACGGTGTTAGAAGATAGGGTCTTTTGGGAGCTATTTAGATCCAACATCATTATAAAATGACTTGAGAGAAGGATCTTGGTCTCTTTTCACTCCTTCTGTCTCTTCTAGCATGTGAGGATGCAGCATTCCTATCTTCTGTAGGATGAAACAACAAGGCACAATTTTGGAAGCAGAGAAAGCAGACCTCACCAGATACCAAATCTGCTGTTACCTTATCTTGAACTTCCTAACCTCCAGAGCTATGAGAAATAAATTTCTATTGTTTGTAAATTACCTAGTTTATAATAGCTTGTTATAGCAGCACAAATGGACTGACATCAACCAAATCTAAAATAAAAATTTAAATCAACAAAATAGATGTTTCCATTAATGTCAGGAAAAAAGATAAACATACCACCCAAACCAGTATTTTTTATCATTATTTTATAAGCTGTCAATATAAGAAAATAGGGAAAGTAGATAGGATATATAACTATTATAAAAGAGAAGTCCCAAGCTATCAGTTTTTCTAAATAGACTTATCTAAAAGAGATTTATCTAGCTAAGATACATTTATCTACCTAGAAACTGAAGAAAATCAACTAAAGATTTGTTGGAAGTAACAACAGAATTTATTATGGCTACTAACTACAAAATAAATAAGCATATATTATATAACCATATAAAATATATAAGTTGAAGAAGTATAAAAATTTAATTAAGGTGACAGAAGTTGACACAGAAAGACAAATACTTCATGATCTCACTTATATGTAGAATCTGAAATAATGAAGCACACAAAAGTAGTGTTGAATGATGATTTCTAAGGGCTGAGAAATGGGGAAAATGAAGAGTTGCTGGTAAAAGGATATAAAGTTTCAGTTACATGAGATAAATGCATTCTGGGGATCTACTGCAAAGCACGGTGACTATAGTTAATAATAATATACGATCTACTTGAAATTTGGTAAGGTGGTGGATCTTAAGTGTTCTCATCACAACAAAAAGAAAAAAGATGAGCCGGGTTCGGTGGCTCAGCCTGTAATCCTGCACCTTGGGAGGCTGGGGTGAGTGGACTGCCTGAGCCTGCGGGTTCGAGACCTGCCTGGTCAACTTGGTGAGACCTCATCTCTACAATAAATCAAAAAAATTAGCCGAGTGTGGTAGCACGCGCCTGTAGTTCCAGCTACTTGGAAGGCTGAGGAGGAAGGATCGCCGGAGCCCCAGCAGGTCGAGGCTGCAGTGGCCAGGAGCGGCCACTGCACTCCAGTCTGGGCGACAGAGTGAGACTGCAACTCAAAAATTAAAAATTAAAAATTAAAAAAAAAAAAGATGGTAATTGTGTGAGGTGACAGATAAACAAATTAGCTTGATGGTGGTGATCATTTTGTAATGTATACATGTATCAAATCATCAAATTGTAAAGCTGTAAACCTTAAATATATACAATTCTTATGTATAAATTATATCTCAATAAAGCTGAATAAATAATTTTAAAATGAGGATGTTTAAACGCACAGAGGGACACCAGGGACACAGAGAAAAGACTGTGAGAACTCAGAAAGAAGATGAGCATTTGCAAGCTGAGGAGACGCCTCAGAAGAAACAAAGCCTACTGACATCTAAATCTTGGATTTCTGGCTTCTAGAACTGTGAGAAAATCAATTTAAGTTGTTTAAACCAAATAAATAAATGCAAAAACACCTAAGAAATAAATTTGCCAAGAAACATGCATGGTTTATAGAGAAAATGTGTATGCGCATGTATTTTTTTTACACAGAAGCATAAATCAAGACAGATATAAACAGAGATGCAAATTTGCAATGGATGAGAAAAAGGAATATTTTTTACACTTATTTAATTGCAATAAAGATAGCAATCGGATGTTCAAACAATGACAAAATTATATAAATTTTATATTAAAGTGTAATGTGTGAATAGCCAAGAGTGTTGTGTAAATGAATAAAAGTCTTTTCTTCCTAATATTAATAGACACACACACGCATACACCCACACACCCACAATTAATTTTTTTAAAAAGGTAAAAGAATCCTGGCATTTTTTGCTCTTTGTTTCACCATTCCTAAACAAGTACACTGCAGAAAAGTTTGATATAGATAAAGGTAGTGTCAGACAAAAATTATACTTTTAATGATCTGAAATACTAGAAACTATCAATAATTTATGTTAGCATACTATCATATATCATTTAAAATATTTACTTAAATGTATGTATATACGCTTATTCAAATGCCTATTGTTTCCAAATAAGATTATACCATACACATTTTTTTGAAATCTGCTTTTATATTTACGATGTCAAAGATAGACATGTATATTATCATGTTAATGTTTTTATGATGTTTCCTTATATAAACATATTATTTATTATTTATATTCTTATTTTGGTTATTCAAGATGGCTATTTTTTAATCATTCTAAACATGTTTCAAAAAGCAACCATATGCAGATATATCTGTATCCTTATACATTGTGTTTCCTAAAGATTGGTTTTGGAAAATCAAATTAATGAATCAATGGAGAAAAAAAAAGCCACAAAAATTGCAGAACACACATTACCCCTGCATCCAACATACTCTCCCATACAAACATACATATATACAAAAGATTTATCTATATGCATATTTAGAGAAGCAATTATATAATAGCAACATATAGACTATAAAATAATGGAGTGCTTTACTAATAATGCTACATTACTTAATACATTAAAATATCATATTGCAAAAAAAAAAAATCCTGTGAGATGTTCATGATGTTCTAAGAGTAAAATCAGATTACATGGAATCATTTATATTAGCCATAAATAATGTGAGAATGTGAAAATGAATACATTATTTTATTTGTTGAGCTTTGTTTTCAACAAATGCTTCAATAAATATTTACTATTTATGTGATTCTTTCATGCGTCCTGACAGGTTGAGGGGCCTGAACATTCTTGTCTCACTTCTCATGCAGTGGACTTTTCCAATCTGTTTCTTTTACTAAAGCCTAGTCTGATCCCTAATTGCTTGATGAAATCCTTTCCAAGAACTTCAATCTCAACCAATCTCCTTCTTCCCTTTATTTTTATATCCCTGACTCCATGCTGCCTTGTTTTACCCTTTAGTTAGTCCTACAATTCTTCTACATCAACACTTGCACACTGTGAACAGCAAATGCCCTGTTGAGATGGGCAGAGAACACCTAATTGAATAAAAAAACTCAATGTCTTGTCTGTTTTAATATCCATATGAATTTTATTAAGACCTCTAGCTACATTATGAAGCGGCAAATTTTACCTTGGTCAATGAACCTTAAAACCTTAAGAATATTTATTTATTTATTTATATATACACACACATATTGAAATATATTTTGCTATATATTTCAAATAAAGAAATATATAATATATAAATAAAAAGAGAATAAATTTTAACATAGAAAACATAACTTGGTTTTCTGTTCTTTGACCTTGGGTATCACATATTTAAAGGTTCTAAGCAATAAAGGACTGTCATTGCAGTGTAGACTACTGATAGTAACCAACAACATCTGAATGTGAATTCTGACACTTCTTCTAACCTCTCTAAAATTCTAGTAGGGACATAAAAAGGACAAGTACCATCAAGGCTATCTACTATTATAATTATAAGGCACTTAGTGTATAAATGAGAGACCATAACAGACTTTAGGAAAATATACAATTATTTTTATTTAATTTTTAAAAAGGTAAAAAGGAGAGAAGGAGGAAGGCATTTCTTATTCTCTCTTCTCTATTACCTCAGAGTCCAAGTGCTTACAACAAGCAGAACTGAGCAGATATTTTCTGTTTCCCTTTGATTGCCCTTACCTCTGTAGTCATGATCCTATTTTCTTACTTTCCACCATCCCAATCTTCCCATATCTAAGCTGAAACTGCAAACTCCAGAAATAGCTGAACAAGAAGTTAAGGAGTGTGAATAGTGAGACAATATTTTCATAGATTCTCCTTCCTTCCAAAAAGCACTTGGGACAGAATGTCGAAGAACAGGAGCAAATATTCAATACATAACAGATAACAAAATGAGTTTTTTCATGGAATTTCCTCTGTCCAGAGCTCCATAAATTAGTAAAGAAATTAGAGCGGAAGCAAAAAGTCATTCCAGAGGAACAAAGCTGTATTTCATGAAAATCTGAAAACAAGGGATTATTCTGAGTTGTACCTAAGGCCCACAAGTATTTAAAGATTTGATTGATTAACCAACAACATGAAAGAGAGCAGAGCCACAGGTGATCAGTTTAACCTGTCTGTTTTAAAAATAAAAATAGTGGTTCAGATAACAAAAGAAATTATGTGTGTATGCATGCATATATATACACGCATATGTGTGCGCATACCCACACATATATGTACATAAAGTATCTGAGAGGGGACCCAAAACCCCCAGAATTTATTTATAGCAAATTGTGTATTTATTCTTATATGTTTAAACTTTAGTCACCTTCAAAGTACTCCCCGTTTGATGCAAAACAGCTATTTAAATGCTTTTTTTCGCTGCTCAAAATAGTTTTGAACTCGTTGATTTTGGTGCCTTTTAGTGCTTCTACCAATTTTTGTTTCACCTCTTCTACATCAGCAAAATGTTTCCCTTTGAGGACATTTTTCATTAGGGGAAACAAAAAAAGTCACCTGGGGCAAGATCAGGTGAATAATGAGGGTAGAGTATGGGTCATGCCGTTTTTTGGTCAAAAACTGAACATTCTGCATGGTGTGGGCAGGTGAGATGTCATGGGGGAAGAACTAGTCACCTGTTTGCCAGAACTCAGGACGTTTTTTCTGCAAATCATGATGCAACCTTTTCAAAATTTCCAGATGAAAACTTTGGTAGACCTTTTGATCCAGAAGAACAAATTCCCTACAAGGGACCCTCCCACTCTCAAAAATAATAATAATAATATAAGGTTTTGGGGGTCCCCCTCATAAATACTAAGTGATATATATTAGTTGGAAAATATATTACTGAACAAGGCAAAAGATACTGTATTAAGAATACTTGTAATAAATACATTTTTTTCTGAAAATTGTGAATTAAAATATCTAAAATAATTTTTAGAAGAGTTCCAACATATTTAAGGACAGCATTGTAGCTAAGAAAGGTAAAAAGGTCACAAAAATTTTAAATGAAGAAACTGAGCGTATGAAAAACAGCATAAGATGAAAAGGTAAAAAGGAAGAATAGTGAAATTATAAAAGATAGAAAAATAAACTGAAAGCAGGGTATCAGAATTAAACTTGAGAGTAAAGATTGAAAAGAGCAAATTTGATATTGCAGAAAATGGAAATACAGGCATGAGAAACAAACTTCGATAAAGCTTCCAAAAATCAGAGGCAGAGGTTAAGAGATCAGGGTTAAGGAACAGAACAGAAAACCACTCAGGGAAATGTTGTTACCAAAAAACAGGGAATACATGGAATAGAGATAATAGTTCCATGTCTCACTAAAAACAAATTTTGGAGCTTATGATAGTTTAGTGCATGCACATTGAAAGGGGAAAAGATTTGCTGAGTAAAATTGATTAAAAGATAAATAATCAAAAAATATAATGGATATCTAGAAATCAGTAAAATTTAAGACAATACATGTGAGTGAAGATATAAGTTCTAAAAGAGTTTTACTGAAAATATTCTCATCTTCACTAGTAATCGGGATAGCACAAGTTTAAAAATTAAATACCATTTCAGATGTACCAGATTGGCAAAATTTTGAAATTATAGCTTAGTACTAGTAATGATGTAAAAAAAAAAATTGTTTTTAGAGGTACCCATGGGTATATATGATGATAACACATTTATGCATCTACTTTTAATTATAATGTATTATATATGAATATGCCACAATTGTTTTATACATTTATCTACTGATGACATTTAGATTCTGGTTTTTTTCTCCTTAACAGTGTCATTAAATGTTGTTATGCCTAGATGGTAAGCTTGTGAATGAATAATTTCCTTGAAAGGAAACTCTGATATATGAAATATAAAACAATCAATTAAAAAAGTGAAGCATATCGCTAAGTGGCCAAGGAAAGTAGAATCATATATGCAGTGATACTAGTGGTCTCATTAAGTTAAACAAACTCATGTCAAACAGACAAATATATTTTCTCAAAATGTGTCAAATTCTCTCTATATATAAAGGGAGATATGAAAGATAATAATATGAAAGATAATATTGCTGGCCACTACTTTAAGTTGGGTTCTCAGATTAAGTACCTTGAGGAAGTGACATTTCATTTGAGTTTAAGGACACAGGAACAAGAAGTCACATAAAGGTAACAAGGAAAGAATTTCCTATGTGAAGAACAGTGTATCAGAAGTAACTAGGACAGGAAGAGCTTGGCTTCTTTGGGAAACTGAAAGCAGGTCAAGGTGGGTGGGAGTTTATTGAACAGGGAGCAGTGGTGGTAAGGGTTTAAGCCTGGAGAGTTAGGAAGGGCCCCATGGTGACCTGTTGGAATGCGGTAAATAAAACATAGTCTTTAAAACAAGTCCTCATCTGGATTACAATGTGTTGGTTCTTCTTCCCCAATTTCATAACCTTTGTCTCTTCATGTCTCTCAGATGGCTTCTATCTTTGTAACTGCATTGTGGTAGGTCTCAGTTCTTCCCTGAACCTGCCATTCTACGTGAATTAGTAACTGAATGGTGATTATGACTAAAGGAGTGTTGCCAATGAAACAATTCCAGTTTCATTGATCTGTTGCCATTTATAATTTGGAAAGTTGAGGGAAGATGTTGAAAAGAATGTGAGTGGGTGAGAAAGAAACACTACAGGGCAAAGAACATCAGTTCCTGAATTTCATAACAAATGTTAAAAGCTGGTATGTTGTTTATTTCAACGAAACATGAGGCAGAGTTTTAGCTGCTCCTGAATTAACATATGAGAAAAGGTTATGTTTGTTTTTAGTAGTTAAAGTGAAATGGCAGATTTTGGGAGTGGACACATAAGCTCTAGAATGCAGAATTCAGAATGCTGAAACATCTTATCAGGGTTGCATTTTTAAGGGATAGTTCCCAGTAGTAACTTATCACATCTATAATGAAACACAAAAGAGAGTCAAGAAATGTTCAAAACTGTATGCATAAAATCTTATGATTTAATCACACATATGCAAAGCCAACACTACATTAATGATAATTTTATACTTGACAAAATATTCTAATGCATCTCATAAAAGATACTACATGAAGCTAATAGCTTATATGTATCCAAAATAACAATTTATAGCATACATTCTTCTATTCTCAGGTAATGCAAAAAAAGTGGTATGTTTTTAGTTTTCTCTCTAAACTATAATTCTGTACAAATGGTACATTTTATTTCTATAATTTGGCACAACTAACTTTAAAAATGATCACTGGGAGTTGAAACAACATACAAGTAATACAATTATCCTCAGTCTTGCTAGGAATGTATCAGTTTTATTAAATGTCTTCAAATAACTGGGTTTTGACTTTGTTAATTTTCTTTATTGTGTGCCAGAATCTTTTTGACAATTGCTTTTCTTATTTTTATATTTTCATTTCTTCTATTTGCCAAGACTTTAATTTGACTCTTTTAAACAACTTCTTTAAATGCTGACTTCTTCTTTGTCCCACTGTTTTTTATACTGTTCTTCTTTATCCCACTGTTTTTTGAATCCTGTATGACTTCAAATTAAAATATGAATATTAAAATTTGTTTATTTATTTATTTATTTATTTGCCTAGCATATCATTTATCTTGGTCAATGTCTCACATGCACTTGAAAGAATGACATGTTCTACAATTGATGTGTGTTGTATTCTAGGTCAACTTGGTTACTAGTAGTATTGTTTACATATTTTATATTTGCAGTATGTAATTCATTATGAAGCAAAAGTGGTCAAATTGAAATCTTCTTGGAGTTCAATAAAATTTGTATAAATCAATCCTCCCAATAAGTAAGGGATGTTATTAGTAAGTATTGCTTTTTGCAACTATATTCTTCTTCCAATTGAGGCTGGAAAGAAAAGAAAGGAAGGAAAACACCAGTACTAATACTGAACACTAATAAGACCTCTTGACTTGATAGTATACCTCTGTGTTGTTCAATGTGGCAGCTACCAGCAACATGTGTCCACTGAATACTTGAAATGTGGCTTGTCCAAGCTTAGATGTCTTCTAAGTGTAAAATACAGTCACATTTGAAAACTTAGTATCAAAAGAAAGAATATAAAGTATCCTGCTAATGATTTTTTTCTCATTGATTACATATTGAAATGGATATTTTGGATATACTTTAATATATATGGATATAATGGATTTTTCAAATATATTGGGTTAAGTAACATATATAATTAAATTGATTTCATCTGTTTCTTTTTAGTTTTTTTTAAAGTTGCTTACTATATCATGTAAATTACATATATGATTAGCATTATCTTTTATTGGACAGTGGTGGACTAGAAAATATTTATTGTCTGTGTCATTTTATTAATTTGAATAAAAGATTTTAAATTATGTTTTTATAAAAATCTTAAAAAGAAAACTAATCAGTTACCTAATAGATGAGTTTGAGAGAGAACTTGAGCATGTGGCCTCAAGACCCTTATTCTTTTGGGTCACAAGGTATATACCTACAGGAAGTATGCTTTCGTTCCCTTCCATTCTCCTCTCTTCCACATCTTAAGTCTCATCTGAGCAAACTTACAGGTGTGCCTACATTGGTACAATACTGCAGTGGGAAAGTGGATACATATACCTAATCCTGGGGTTCTGTATGAGGTCCATTTGACTCTCTCCAATTCAGACTTTGTGTTATAAATATGTTTTTTGTTTGCCAAAACACCTGAAAAAAGAATAAAATTAAAGTGATAAAAATACTTTTAGTAACTATAGGAATGAACCATAATAATGTATTTCTGTATTTTGTAAATATTTGCACAAAATGTATTTCTGATACATGGAACAATTTTTAAAATTTATTCTGCACTAATTCCATTTAGAACTTTAGCTACTTTTTTTGATAATGGCTACTCTAATAGATGTGAGGTGATATATATCTTCTTGTGGTTTTGATTTGCATTTATCTGATGATTAGTATTGTTGAGTATCTTTTTATATATCTGTTGATTATTTGTATGCTGTCCTTGGTGAAATATCTTTTCAGTACCTTTGCCCATTTTTCTTTTCATTGGAATTGGACTATTTAGTTTCATTGTTACTGGGTTGTAGGAGTTTCTTATATACATTGGTTATTAACCCTTTATGAGATATATGGTTTGTAAATATCTTTTATTTTGTGGTTACCTTTTCCTTTTGTTGATTATTTCTTTTGTTGTGTAGATCTTTTTATTCATATGGAATCCCAGTATTTGTTTATTTCTACTTTTGTTGCTTTTGTTAGAAATTATTGCCAAGGCCAATGTCCATGAACTTTTTCTCAAAGTTTTTTTTTTCTAGGAATTTTATCTCTTCAAATTTTATGTAGTATTATGTACTATTTTTTAATTTAGTATTTGTTCTTCTTAGCTGAATTCTCTTAGCACAATTTCCAAAAGCTTCATCTATATGACAGGTGGTAGATTTTCTTTTTCTTTTTCTTTTTTGGCTTAATAATATTTCACTGTAGATATATATCCCATTTTCTTTATTAGTTCATCCACTGGTGGACATTTAGGTTGCTTCCATATTTTGGCTATTAGGAATAATGCTTTAATGAACATAAGAGTACAGATATATTTTTGAGATCCTAGTTTTACTTCTTTGGTTATATACACAGAATGCAATTATTGTATCATATGGTAGTTTTATTTTTAATTTTTTGTGGAACCTCCACATCGTTTTCCATAGTAGTTGCACCAACTAACATTCCCATCAATAGTGAACAAGGATTTCCTTTTCTCCACATCCTCACCAACTTGTTTTCTCTGTTTGCAGAGGACATGATACTTTATGTAGAAATCTCTTAAGAGTGCACACATACACACACACACACACACACACACACACACACACACACATTCCTTCTACAACTATCAACACATTTAATAAAGTTGCAGGATAAAAAAAATCAACATATAAAAGTGAGTTGTGTTTCTCTGCACTAACAATGAACTACCAGGAAAGGAAATTAAAAACACAACACATTTATAATAGCATCAGAAGTAAAAACCACTTAGGAATAAACTTAATCAAAGAGGTGAAAAAATGTACACTGAAAACTATAAAACACCGATGAAATGAGTTAAATCAGACACAAATAAATGGAAACACATTCGTGTTCATAGAGGAAAATAATTAATATTGTTAAATATCTGTACTATCCAAAATTATCTACAAATTTAATACAATTCTTACTAAAAGTCCATTGGCTTTTTTTTTTTTTACAGAAATAGAAAACAAAATTCCAGTAGCTTTTTGTTAAACTGCATGACACATTTGTATGAGGTATCTAAAGCAGTCAAACTCATAGAAGCAGAGAAAATAACAGTGGTTACCAGGGACTGGGAGGAGGAGGAAATTTGGAGGTATTAGTCAAAGAGTGAAAATTTTCATTTATGCCATATGAGTAAGTCGTACTGTACAGTAAAGTGCCTGTAGTTCACAATATTGTGTTGTATAATTAAAATTTTGCTAAGGGAATAGACCTTATGCTAAGAGTTCTTATTCTAAGTACTGTGGTGGTCCATCCTACAAAACTTAAAATAATTTAGATAAATTAACATGATTTCCTGCCCTAAGTACAAGGCACTATAGTAAGAATGAATGAAAATGCCAGAATGAGGACAATATAAGCTCTAATAACAAAAAGCTCACAATTTAAAGTAGCAAAGGGGATGAATGGAATGATGAGACAATGAGGGAAATGCAGAAATAAATACAAAGTTAAATTGTAATTATAAAATAAGAAGCACAGGATGCTGTATATTTTCAGCAGATAATTTATATATTTTTAAGAGTTTAAATAAGTTCAAATATTTTGCACATCCTGATGGTTTTTTGAAACTTTTGTCAGATTTAGCTCAAAAATCTTACAAATTCTACATTGTTTCTTAATTAATTTGTCAGAAATGTTACTTATACGAAGTGCCACAGATGTCTATATATATATATATGTGTTAAGCTGCTCTGTTTTAGATGATTTATTTATATATTAATTCCAGTTTATTAATTTTCTCTTCAACTGTATCCAATCTGCTATCAAATCTATTCACTGAGTTTTTAATTTCAAATATCATAGTTGCCATTTATAACTTCGAAACTCTTATGCTATTTCTTTAAAATGTCAGACAATAGATAATTTCCAAACTGTGTCTAAAATGCTAATATCCAAACTTTCCAGATCTGTTACTGTCTGTGTTATTTTCTACTGTTTCCATGATGCCTTATTTCCTTGTTTTATGGTTCTTGACTGTGAACTACTAATTTCCTTGAAACATTATCTATAAGAATTCTTAGAAGATTGGGATAAAGGGGCTCTTCCAGAGTAATATATGTATGCCTCTTCCAGTAACATGGGTTGCACTCACAGTTTAAGACTTCTTTAAAACTAATTTTTAAATTACCCATGTAGTAAGATTGTGGCTAAAGTTCTGCATGAATCTTAGCTTGTAACTACAAATTATTGGGCATTCTTTGTTTCAACATCAAAGTAAAATGTATGAGAAAGAACATGTAAGAAATATGAAAACTCTCAATTACATTTATTTTTATCTCCTGAGTTATTGCTAATTTTATTTTTATGTTATATAAGACATTGCATATGTGCACTTGCTTTTGTGTGCATATGTACACCTTTGTGTAGGGTTTATGCTAAAAACTTTTTTCTTCACTAAAAGAAATTAGTTGTCAAAATTTGGAAATGAGTGCTGAAGCAACGGTAAGCTATTGTTTGGTAAAAACAACAATGTCAGTTTTGGTCTTTAGAAAGATGATTGTTAGTAGTGTGAAAGTATGCTGAAGGGTAGTAAGATTGAAGATAGGGAAGTAAATTAGAATGATATGATAACATGTCATGCCAGATCTAACTCAGGTCCGAATTACAGCTCGATTGGTTCCAATGGAGAAGGAATTCATGAAAAAACTGTACTTGGAGCAGATTAGCTTCTCTAGAAGAATCCAGTCAATGAAAATGCTTCATCAGAGCTATCCTTTATTATTCCTGTCTCATCATGCTCAATGGAGGAACTCTGTAAAAAGTGTGAGTGGGCTGGGTGTGGTGGCTCAGCCTGTAATCCCAGCACTTTGGGAAATTGAGGCCGGTGGATTGCCTGAGCCCACGGGTTCGAGATCAGCACGGGCAATTTGGCAAGACCTCATCTCTACAATAAATCAAAAATTAGCTGGGTAGCCAGGCATGGTAGCACGCGCCTGTAGTTCCGGCTACTTGGAAGGCTGAGGCAGAAGGATCGCCAGAGCCCAGCAGGTCAACACTGAGGTGGCCGTGAGCATGCCACTGCACTCCAGCCTGGGCAACAGAGTGAGACTCCAACTCAAAAAAAAAAAAAGTGTAAGTGATTTGGGGAGATATTTGATCAGACTCAAGTATTCATAACTATAAGGAAAAATGTTATATAGTTAATATTATTTTTATATCTTAGATCAAAGTTCACGACATGTAAGAAATAGTGAAGAGCAGGTGGCAAATATATGCATTGTGATTGTGAAATTTATTGCTATAATCTCTCAAATAGACTTATTATAAGGAATTGGCTCATAGAATTATGAAAACTGAGGCACTTCCAAGAGCCGCAGTTAGCAAGCTGGAGACACAGAAAAGATGATGGTGTTATTCCTGTCTTAAATCTGAAAGCTGGCAGAGGCTAGAGACTAAGAACAGCCAATATTTCAGTATGAGTCTAAAGGTAAGAAAAGACTGATATCCTAGCTCATGCAGGCAGGCAGGAAGAGTTTTCCTTTATTCATGAGAGGGTCAGTCTTTTTTTTCCATTCCAGTTTTCTACTGATTGGATGACAGCTATCAACATTAGGGAGGACAATTTGCTTTACTCAGTCTACTTATTCAAATGTTGAGCTTATCCCTGAAACAAGCTCACAGTCACATCCAAAGTAATGTTAGACCAAATATCTGAGTACCCCATGGTGCTGTCAAGTTGACACATAAAATTAATGATCAAACATCCTTTGTGAATTATAGCTCATAATTTGTGAATGAGATACATATGCATGTGTGGAAATACATGTCCATACATGCATATATAGTTGTATTTATATTGATAAATATTACATATACACATTAAGAGTAAGCTTTCCATCTACTGCAAATTCTAACCATTTAAGGCATAGTACTATATCTTTATTCTGAAAAAATTGTGAGTCAGTAGAGTCAGCCAATTATTAGATAAGTGCTTGAAGATTTCTTAATATAGTTTTGAATAAAACACAGAGTTCAGAGATACGGTCCTTGGCCTCAAGAGATGTATATGTTACAAAAAACAAACTTTGCACTGGCATCCCAGATAGACAATCATACTAAATCATTTAATAGCATTTTTATTCTCAAATGATTATTTCTCATAAAAATTTGGCCATATTCTCCTTTTTCCTTGAAGATTGCTCATTATGTGATAAGCGTGGTAGACAGGGAGATTTGCCATTCAGATCCCCTTCATATAAAGACTGTTATCTGCAGAGGCAACCAGAGGTCAGAAGTCTGGAGACATGACCCCCGAGGTGGTCCTATAGAGGGTTCACCCTTCACCCTGTGGACCAGTCAAACAAATAGCAGCCTTCAGCCTGAAAAAAAAGAAAAATTAAAAAATAAAGAATGTTACCTCTGCTGGAAGTGTTGACCACATACCTAGTCTTGTTATCAGCCTCCTCAGCAACAGAGATCATCTGACTGAGGTCTTACTCTTTCCGCAGTAGCCCACATTCAGTGGCTGAACACTGGGGGGTGCCAAAGCCCAGTCATTTCGGCTCCCTGAGGGACAAGTCTGACAGGCCATTTAAATTCC
This sequence comes from Carlito syrichta, assembly GCF_000164805.1. Lineage (NCBI taxonomy): Eukaryota > Metazoa > Chordata > Mammalia > Primates > Tarsiidae > Carlito > Carlito syrichta. The sequence goes on along the minus strand of NW_007251096.1, from coordinate 54,504 downwards.
AGAGCTCCCAAGCACTTGGCCAAGGCTTTGTTGGGCTTGTCTCAAAGTTTCACTTCTCTCTTTGCCTCATCTTCCTGCTGGTCCCTGCCTTCCCCAGGTGTTGATCCCTGATAAATACTCTTTGCATAAATTTTACTAAACTTCTGCTTTTTTTTTTTTTTTTTTGAGTTGGAGTCTCACTCTGTCACCCAGACTGGAGTGCAGTGGCCTCCCGGCCACCGCAGCCTCGACCTGCTGAGCTCCGGCGAACCTTCCGCCTCAACCTTCCAAGTAGCTGGAACTACAGGTGTGCGCTACCATGCCCAGCTAATTTTTTTGATTTATTGTAGAGATGAGGTCTCGTCAAGTACCCATGCGGGTCTCGAACCCGCGAGCTCAGACAATCCACTCACCTCAGCCTCCCAAGTGCTGGGATTACAGGCTGAGCCACCAAGCCCAGCTTAAACTTCTGCTTTTAAGGATTATAATTAGCCCACTGAAATCCCAGCATTTTGGGGGAGAATATAGCTGAGGAGAGAGGATTGCCTGAGGCCAGTGGTTCGAGATTAGCCTGGGCAACTTGGCGAGACCTCATCTCTACAATAAATTAAAAAATTAACCAGGAGTGATAGTGCACACTTATAGTTCCAGCTACTTGGAAGGTTGAGGTGGAAGGATCGCCTGAGCACAGCAGGTCGAGGCTGCCGTGGCCTAAGTGTGCCACTGCACTCCAGTCTGGGTGACAGAGTGAGACTCCAACTCAAAAAATAAATAAAATTTTTAAAAGATCAAATAAAATGATTACAATCTGTGGCAACATAAAAATCAGAAGTGGAAAATGAGTATAAAATAGGAAAAAGCAAGTGTTTTATTTTGTTCTGTGTCTAATGTTATGGAGATGTTATTTTTTCAAGTCTATATTATGCTTTCAAGTGCTTATTTCTTCAAAGCTATACAATGGGGAATAAATTCTATCAACTTCTGCAGTCACAGGTGCAAATTTGAAAGTGATAGGTCAGACCCTGTTGCTATGTTTTAACCCCTTCTCCAATGAGTCAGAATAATGGGAGTTGGATACATCCTCTGTGGCAGTCAAGTTGGCTCTGCTGATTCAAAGGGTATTATCATCTTTGAAATTCTTGCAAGAAGAAGATCAAAGGTAGCTCAGATCTTCATCCTAAACCATAGATTATGAGTCAACCAGGGTAGGCCCAAGACAAATATCTGATGTGTGGTTAGTCATATGGTGAGTCAGTGTTTTAATTAGGGGTAGAGTTAATAAGTTGGGGTTACCTACTCACCATGCCAAACTTTCAAGCACTCTTTCCAGAGGGAATATATATGCATTTTGTTGGCATATTTGGTTTTGCTCATACATGATTATGTTTCTCCTCCCACTACCACAAGACAAAGACATTAACTGCAGTCAAAAATAAAGTTATAAACCTCTGGCAAGCTAAGCATGGGAACAAGTCATCAAATAGATGTCTGCCTGTGTATTTTTAGAGATAGAATAGATCATTCATAGCTAGGGAAGGAGAGAAATAGAGAGATAAAGCAGTTCACCTCTAATCACAAACGAAATTGGTGGCACAGCTTGGACTAGAATCCAGATGTAATGACTAACTTTGAACCACATTATGTGCATCCAATTTTGCCTTCCTTGTTTGACTAGCACTGATGTAACTAAAATGACATCTATTCAAAATTCAATAATCTACTGGTAGTTACTGAGAACCTATTATGTGCCTGGTGCTGTTTTAGACATCATATATACAGCAGTGAATCAGACAGACATGTTTTTGTTGTCAAGAAGTTTACTTTCTGGCAAAGATCAATTTCTTCTCTATTAGAGACTATTTGTAGCATAACAATAGCAAGGTAAGTGCCTAAACACACAAGGTGATAAGAAAGACAGCCTTAATTACTTTTTCTGTAATTTAATCTAGAGCAACATTTTTCTCTTGGCACTGACTTCATCAGACTAGTGGAAGGACTTGCTACTGAATACATTGTTAGTGATGGTCACAGCATGCCCGAATGCTTTTATTTAACTGTGGGTAAAGATGTTGTACCATTCAGATGCAAAGAAAATGTTTTTATTGAATGATATTTTGAGTTAAAAGACTGACAATGGACTTAGCCGTGCTTTTCTAAATTATTGTAACATTTGCATAATAATATTTAAAAGTAATTGCTTAGACCCTTTCTTTTCTTTGCAGAAAAATTAGCAAGTAAGTTATCAGAACAACATTTGTTCAATTCTCAAATCATAATGCATTCTCAGTGGTAAAAGTAACTAAGTGAAAGAAACTCAAGGTATCATGGACTCCAAAGAGCATAGAGTATAAGGAGTTCTCCAAATGTCATTTGTTGAAAGATGCATTTGCATTTTATAGCATCTTGTGCATCTCCTTCATATCACTTATTACAATCTGAATTAATCAGCTACTTTTAGAGAAGTATCATGGCTAAGTGGCTAACAGCATAGGTTGAGAAGCCAGTCTATCAAGACTCATTCCTGCTTCCATCTCCTGGTAGAAATACAGATTTGAACACATTACTAAACTCCTCTGTGTCAATTCCTTGTGTGTTAAATAAGGATAATAACATCTTAGTCATAAAGTTATCATGTGATTTAAGTTAACTAATTATTGTCAAATACTTAGAGCAGTGTTTTTTCATGTAACTAGTATTATATTTATTTATAAATTGAAGAAAAATCTAACATTTTCCATTCTAACTAGTCATAGAAAAAGGAACTGCTTTAGTTACTGTTAATATTATCAAAATATTCTGTAATTATGGTTGCATGTTGAGTTATTTATTAAATTATTATTACTTTGAGTCAGAGTCTCACTCTGTCGCCCAGGTTGGAGTGGAGTGGCACACTCATGCCTACTCCAGCATTAATCTGCTGGGCTCAGGCGATTTTTCCACCCCGGTCTTCCAAGTAGTGGGAACTACAGGTGCACGCTACCATGCCTGGCTAATTTTTTTGATATATTGTAGACACAAGGACTCACCAAGTTGCCCAGGCTGGTCTCAAACCCCCTGGGCTCAGGCAATCCTTTCTCCTCGGCCTCCCAAAGCACTGGAATAACAGGTTTGAGCCATTACACCCGGCCTTAAATTATTATTTAATGATTGAACAGATAAAAATTTTTAAGGCTGTGGGTCGTGGTAGCTCAAGCCTTTAATCACAGAACTTTGGGAGGCAGAGGTGAGAGGATTGCCTGAGCACATGGGCTGGAGACCAGCCTGGGCAACTTGACGAGAACTCGTCTCTACAATAAAAATAAAATAAAATAAAAATTAAAGCCGTAAATGGTAAAAGATCTAGTCAAAATCATGCTATGGTTCTATAGATTCTTCAACAGAATGATAAAACTTGTGCTACTATTGATTCAGTGCACCTCCCTTGTTGCTGCACAAACATCCTTTCATTTGACATTATAGCAGCCTTAAAATGAAAGCATCAAATATCCACCTCACAGATTAGACAATTCAAGTTTGGATAGGTTAAATAACTTGTCAAAAGTTTGAGCAGAATTTAGAAACAAATCCAGATCCTTTTGGTGTTGAAGTTCATGTTCTTTCATGTTAAACAGTCTTATATCAAGAGAGGGTGCTTGTCGATATTAGGTAGGCAAGACAAATTCACAAGGGGAAATTTACAGAGATATAAGAAAAACAACGTTACAGAATGTATTATGTAAGAATTTAAATGTCTTTCAAAAGACATGTCTCCTGGCTTTCCTTCCAGAAAAATGCCAAGCCCAGTGATTTTAGCAATATTCCACATTACTTACAGACATCTTTTACTGATGTCAATTTCTTACTCAACTAAAGCAAACTCTGAGGTCATTGTAGTTCAGTCCATAAGATATACTTAAGCAAGCTATTAGTATTTTTAAAGTATAGGATTAACAACAAATGCATATGAAATATCTTATCAGTGATGAATTAAAGAGAAGATCACTTTAATTGGATGTAGATCAAATGCAATAAAACAAAGTCAAAACTCATTACATCCTTAGCCATAAACCATAATGCATAAGCCATATGCTCAGATCTATGAAAGTGAGGAAAAATGAACAGAAATCCTGAACAACTGCTGCAAGAGATGCAAAGCTACTCAAAGAAACTTAGGATAGGATTCACTAGTGAATCCTAAGAATTTACTTTTTCTGGAAAAATCATGTGGCAACATTTCTGAAGGGATGGAATTGACTGGAATAAGCACATTTTATCTGTTCTTCCTGAATTGAGTCTTGGGTACTGTAGATTCCATTTTACTAGAATGGCTTATCATTAGACTATTGTAGGGAATATTGAACTAAGAACAATAACAAGCATGATGCCGTATAATTATAAAAAACTGTTCTTGAAAAGCATAAGAAAGCTGCTCTTATTTCTAATTAAAACCCAGGGCATAGAGATGCAGAAGGATTTTGAGAAAGATTTACATGCCATCTCATGGTGACTACCTGATCTACTTATTACCTCATTTAATCAACTATTTATCATTTTAAAAAAATCTCCCTCCAAAATAATATCATGTTTAACAGATTGCATCTGGCATTTTAATGCATCCTTCTCTACTTAAAAACTTGTCTTATTTATGATTAGACTCACTTTTTGTCTTGTTTGTGAATAAAAGGGGGAGTTTAGAAGTCATAGATGGTATTCCAAACAAACAAGCACAAGCAAACAAACAAACAAACAGAAAACCAGATCCTAAGTCACAATTTCATCCAAACACAGCAAAACCCTCTTTCACAGCAAGAAGAGTGCCTACTTGTCTTCGGAACCTCTTCTGAACCAACAAAAGAACGTGTGAGCTCTCCGTGATTGAATAGTGTGGCCAAGATGGAATTTTGTGGCAATGTAAATTACAGAGAAGATGCATGGCTTTTCATCTCCTGCCCTCACCCGCAGATGTCTGTGGGATGCAAGTAGAAGTCACTGCCAGCCAGCCCACTCCTGCAGTTCTGACACTCTATAATCATTTGCTGGATTCATTAGCTCCCTCTTCATCCACCAAGCTCTTCTTGAGGGTATGTTATTGAACACATTTTGCTTTAAAAAATTGAGTCACATCACAATTAATTTCGCCTTGAGAATTTCACAACATCCTTTGAGATCACAATAACCCTGAGGATATTGCGCAATTGGGACTGGGAATCTCTTGCCTAAACTGTAACTTTGTGAAAGAAAGAGGGTAAAAGTGGGAGAATCTATCTTGCTTAAAACAATTGAATGAACATTAATCACACTGCACAGGAGTTACTTTAAAAGTGACTAGTAAATCTGATAAAACCGTATACCATTCAAGTTATTGCTTTTAACATCCATATCTTTTTTTTTTTTTTTTGAGTTGTAGTCTCACTCCATCACCCAGGCTGAAGTGCAGTGGCACATGCTCACAGCCATCCCAGCGACCTGCTAGGCTTCAGTGATCCTGCCGCCTCAACCTGACAAGTATTAGGAACTACAGGCGTGCTCTACCACAACTAGCTAATTTTTTATTTTATTATAGAGATGAGGTCTCACCAAGTTACCCGGGTTGGTCTCGAACCTGCAAGCTCAGGCAATCCACTCGCCTCGGCCTCCCAAAGTGCTGGGATTACAGGCTGAGCCACCGAACCCGGCCAACATCCATATCTACTTATAATATTTTTGCTTGCCCTATGTAAAAGATTATACTCTTTTGTATTTTCCCCTGAGACGTGCCTTTTGTATGCTAATCTGACTCATCATTGTTAATTTTAAATAGCACAAATAAGCAAATATATGAGTCAATAAATGTGATGAGTAAGGAGAAATTGGTGTTTGGCTAACCAACCCAGTTCTACATTTTGATTAAAAAGTATGTCTCACACACCATCAATATACTTTAAAGTGACCTATCATGACCAGTTCTAATCGCAAGCATGTCATTCAGTCTTTTATGATAAATTGGCAGATTATGCTAATATGAGAGAGAAGCTATCAATTTTATGTGTGCTAGAGAAATCTTCCATTGATTTTATAATTTATGACATGCTCTTGGAAGACGAAGACGGCTAAGGAGAGAGTGTCACAAACAGGATAAAATGTTACAGGAAAGTAAACAATTAGATTAGCTGACAAATAGAGAAAATCATTGCAAAATATTATGCTTTCTTTATGGTAAAAAACTTAGGGATTCAGTGTCACATTGTATCTGTATTAATCCCACAACAACAAAGTCTGTGATAACAGCAGCTACATATAAAATATTAAGATTGGCAAATTGACGTTTTCTTATAAGTCTTTGGCTGAGAAAGTCATAAAGGCTCAGTAGATTGGAACTCAAAATGTATTTGTTGAAGATATAGAGAAAAGAACATAAAATAGAAAAAATAGGGTACTGTACTACTAATTGTACCAATGAAGTTTTAAAAATCACTATATGGCTTCTAATATTTTGTTACTTTATGATCTTCTATGGAAAAATTATTTAGTTTAGTTCACATTCTTATAGAAAATGTGAGCTTGAATGGAAGTGGGAATTTGGGGGCTAATAGAAAAATCTGGACTAGACTTGGGATCAAGATTATAGCTAAATTTTCACAGTTAAATACACATTATATCTTACATTTATAGCCAAAACTAGTTGTTTGTTTTTAGTTAAAAGATTGAATTTTATTAAAAAGCCAAATTTTGATATTTTAATGTTTTTAGCAAATCTCTTTTTTCACTTGGAGAAGTCTTTTATAAAACTAGAAAAATAAATTATACTTATGCTATATTATTTATGAGTTTGAACAAAAGTTATCAATTTGTCTACAAGTTTTGCTCATCTATCTAAAAATAAAAACATATAACAAATTATGCATTAAAAGCTTATACTTGTATTCAATCATCTTTAATGTGCATTAGTGCACATATAACATATGTACACACACACACACACACACACACACACACACACAAGTAATCCATGATTCCTAAGCACAAGTCAATACTTAACGCAAAATATAACAGATCATAAGTTACTTCTAGAAAGTTCTGGAACTATTTGTTATAATGATGTTTATTATATTTGATGAATACTTGTCTTATGGCTACTAACAGCATTTTGCGTACAATAATAATATTTTTGGCCACCATTCCAACACGATGAAAAAACTCATTTATTTATTACAAATGTTCTTATTTGAGTAATTCCAAGAACATTAAATGTTATTTGTTTCCAATTCTTATCTCAGTTAATGATGAGCTTATATGATTCTTACATGCTATAAAATGGCTCCATCATTTTTTTTGTAAATATAATCTCTAGTTTTTTGTTTTTTGGTTTTTTTTTTGAGTTGGAGTCTCACTCTGTCTCCTAGACTGGAGTGCAGTGGCTGCTCCCGGCCACTGCAGCCTCTACCTGCTGGGCTCCGGCGATCCTTCGCCTCAGTCTTCCAAGTAGCTGGAACTACAGGCGTGTGCTACCACGCCCGGCTAATTTTTTGATTTATTGTAGAGATGAGGTCTCGCCAAGTTGCTCGGGCGGGTCTCGAACCCTCAAGCTCAGGCAATCCACTTACCTCAGCCTCCCAAAGCGCGGGATTACAGGCAGAGCCACTGAGCCTGGCTTAGATATGTTTTTAAAATAAGTCAATAATCAGTTGTTTTTCAAGTAAAATTGATACTTTTTAAAACAAATAAGACCATTTAAATGTAGTTCAATTTTCTTAAAAAAATCTTTTGCTGAATATTTGTAATATTTGGTTGTTAAATAATCTTTGCAAGCATAAGATCCACTCATATTACAGGGGACTCTTTCTTGCTGTGGTTTTAATCTCCTTACAATTCTCAAAAAATTAGTTTCAGAGTTGAAGTGATATTTGTTTTGCGAATGCAAACCTGTAGGATCCAGTTGATGGATAAGGATGGGTAATGTTGCTCCATTCATCATTAAATTGATTTTCTCAACTTCTTTTTTCATAAACAAAACAATAATTATCCATAAAATGCAAGCCAACATTATGTTATCTGCAACAATTATAAAGTAGATTCACATCTTCAATAGCAGCCCCTTATTGGGTTTATCAGTTTCCTAGTGGGCACATTTGTGATTCTGGATCAAAGGACTTTCTGTGGAAGAATCCTTATTAAGTGTTTTACAAAAGCATTTTTCCTGTTCAGAGTTCATCCATCAAAATACATCCTGGCAGCACAACACTCTTTAGTGTTCTCTCGTTTAAAGTTTTGACACTTTAAACAACCCCCTCCATATGTATCTAGAACCTAAAATGAAATTTGTTTTCTCTCTCTTTTTTTAAACTTCTAAAAAAATAAGTAATATTGCTAACTGGTCGGAAATATGACCCTTTAAAAAATATGTGGCATTAACATAATTCTACAGTGCAAAAGTACAAAGGAGACTAAAGGAATAAGGGCAAAGGACAGCAATCATTTGCTCCAAGCCATGCATTATGTTGAACGTAGGTGGAATGAGTCCAAGATGGAATTAAATCCAAATGTTTCCTGGTTTCTGCCATCTTAATAGCCTCTTATTTCCTTCCACTTTATCTCATCCACAGTTTTCACATATAAAATGTCATCTTTGAAAACATTAAACATATTTATGGCATGTCTGCTTCTTGATACATATTCCAGTCTATCATATTATTATATTTGCTAGACAACAAAAGAGATTTCATATATATATACAGAAATTTAAATTAGAGAGGAAATGTGACTATGTCATGCCAACTTTGAAGTAAATCTTCCCTCTTACTTTAAAATATATGAATTTGCCTGCCTTCGTAATACGTTTAACTCAATAAATTGCAGAGAGTCATCAAGTAGCCTAAGTTCATAGTATGAAATCAATGAAAATGCATGATAAAAACACAAAAATATAATAGAAGAAAATATTATGGCTATGATAATGAAAAATTAACAAATAATGCTTGTTTTTATAGCTGAGAACCATGTTAAGAACTTTACTTATGCTGCCTCATATAAATCTTTCAAAATATGGTGAGATGTGTATTGTCAGTCCCCATAGAGCTTTGAGATGCTAAGTGCTTGACCTGAGGTCACACAACTACTAAGTAACAGAATCAGAATTAAATTCAGACAATTAAATTATCCCAATCACTTTTTCCTTTCATCTTAACATAACCTCTAAAAATGATACACTCAATGATGCTGCAAAACAAGAAGAGGAGGAGAACTGTAGGAAGTTAGCGTGATTTAACATTTACCACCATTTCTTGCAGCTTCCTTCCATTGAAATCAAGTCAGATTGGCATTTTCTGAGTTAATATCATTATTTTGATTGCTCTGAACAGATTTCTGTAACAAAAAAAAGAAAGAAAGAAAGAAAAAAAAGAGGAAGAGAAAGGAGGAAGAGAACAGAGAAGAGAGGAAAGACGAGGAAGAGGAAAGGAAGAAGAGCAGGAGAGAAATGACCATTCTATGTAGATAAACAAATCTGCCTCAATCGTACATAAGCAGGAAGATGTTTGTGGTCTCAGCACTTTTTATTTTTACCTCACGGTAAGATACGTAGTTGGCTCTTGCCTCTCAACTTTGGTGTAATGCCTAACTCATGTGAATAGGCTTTGTTTACCAGGGATATGTCAGCCATATAATAAATGTTTAATGAAAAAAGTTTCATAATGCTTCTTTGCAGTACTTTGAATCATGCCAACTACTACCATGGATGAATTACATCGTTGTAAGAGCAAGAAATCAACTCATTGGGTACATGATTCTCATTCTCTTTCTTTTTGAGAAATAATCTTTTGGTCACCTTGACTCATTTTGTCAACTCAGCCACTTCTCAAATTTTTCCAGAAGGGACTATCTGTGACTTGGAATTAAACTATTCTCTTTTTAGAAGTAGCATCACTTTCATAATTACCCCCTCAGTAGTGGAATCCTTGAATACTTTTGAAAGTATCCCAGCAAATGAAGAGAGGTCTTTCTGCCAAAAGTAAAATCCTAATCTAAGACAGGTAAAATGGGTAGGAAATTGATTCAATAGAATGAGTTCTTATTTCTAGACTTAAAATCAATCCCTCTTTCTCTGTTTAGGGGACTATAGGCTTCACAAGTGAATTGTTCTTAACAATTGTTCCTAACTCTGTTGTAAAAGTGTATAAATTCAAATTTCCTATGAAACTATATTTCAATAAATATGTGGGGAAAAGTAGAAACTTTCTTTTACAGGGAAATTATCCCATTTCGTCTTACTTTTGAAGCTTACTCACCAACAATAATACATTTAGTCATTTGCTAAATGATTAAAAGGGACAATTATATCAGTTTAACTGAAGTACAGTTTTCCTTGAAGAATATAATATATCTAAGCCTAGTAGTCTATCATGAGGTTGGACCAAAATTTTCATCTCTATCATGCCAATTCCTTTATTGACATAACATTTTCTCAACTTCTATGTTTAATCTATAGAGTTCCTCTCCTTATACTACTACTTTTGTCATTCCCAGATTCCCAGGAATATACAGACTTCCATTTGAATATTAATCTGTGTTTTATCATAAAATTACATTTATGACAGACTTTGAGAAAACTGTATGACTCAAAAATAATTAAATAAGTAAAACTATGTATTTGCATCCCAATTGTCTTTATGTGATATCTCCAACTGTATTCAAGTCTATGCTAGTTCTAGGAAAATGCTATCAGTATTACTCCTTTGTGGCAGGTCACTTCCTCTTTGCTGTTACTACATCTTTCTTCCCATTTCATAGATTGCACAAAGCTTTTCCTCTAAACCACTTAACTTCAAAGGTCTAGTGGAAATCTTACTAGTTCCTGAAATACCAAGGTAGCCCCTCTGCATCTGAGTAGCCCTTTCATTGTAGGAAAGGCAGAGGGCTGAATGAAACTCAGATTCCATCTAAAGAGACTTGGTATGTACCACAGGCCTTGTTGGAGGAACAGAGAGTAACAAATGTTGGACTGGGACCCTCGGCTGAATTAATCAGTCCTCATATTTCTCTTTTCTCTTCTTAAACAGTATACTCCAGATGGTATATATTAATGTGTGTTTGTAACACTTTTGGCACGAGGTAGTGGCAAGATAAGAAAATATGAAGTAAACAGAGATGAAGAGGCAAGTTAACAATGAAAAAACTGGATGCATTTAAGTTTCCAAGAAAGAGACTTCAGAGAATTAGATATTAAAAAGACCAATTCATTCATTTATATGCAGTTTTGTAGTTTGTCTCCCAGCTGTAATAAAATAGGAGAGAGAGAGAGAGAGAGAGAGAGAGAGAGAGAGAAAGTTATTTCATAAGACTGTTTTCTGGTGGAGTTATTTGAAAATTATTATTTTCCAAAGTTAATAAATTTAATTGGTAAACTTTGCAATTACATATTTCTATTGTTATTGGTCTTAATCATTTTCTGATTCTTTCTCATCACTTGTCATTTTATTTCTGAAATTTATTTGATATAATTTAACTCCAACCATGTTGTATATAGTATACTAAAAATTGTTAGGCAATTATTGAATATCTATATATCTATGTATCTCTTGAACATGAGCATGGAGATATCTAGTCTTGGTCATGGACTTCTAAGACAGTTAGCCTTGGCCTTACTTCTGTGGTATCTTATCTCGTATATATACACATATTTTTTTCTATTTTGATTCAAGGGTTACATGTGCTGATTTGTTACATAGAAATATTGTGCAAAGGTGAGGCTTGGGCTTCTATTGAGTTCAAGTCATAGGCAGTAGACGTGGTACCCAGTAGGTAATTTTCAGACCTTTTCCTCAATTCTTCCCTCCCCACTTTAAGATTTTCCTAGTGTCTGTTGTTTTCATCCTTGTGCACAGTGTTTAGCTCCCACTTATTAGAGAGAACATATTGTATTTGGTTTTCTGTCTGTGATAATTCGCTCAGGATGATGGCCTCTAGTAGCATTCATGTTGCCAAACATTTTTGCTATTGTGGATAGTGCTGCGATAAACATGTGTGTATAGATGTCTAGATGTCTTTTACATAGAATGATTTATGCTTCTTTTAGGCATATGTACAGTAAGGGGATTATTGAGTCTAGTGGTAAGTCTATTTTCAGTTCTTTCTTTTTTTTTTTTTTTGTTGGAGTCTCACTCTGTTGCCCAGGCTGGAATGTAGTGGCACACTCACAGCCACACCAGTGTCTACCTACTTGGCTCTGGAGATCCTTCCACCTCAACCTTCCAAGTTTCCGGAACTACAGTCACATGCTACCACACCTGGCTAATTTTTTATTTATTGTAGAGATGAGGTCTCTCCAAGTTGCCCAGGCTGGTCTGGAACCCCAGGGACTCAGGCAATCCAGTCGCCTTGGCCTCCTAAACTGCTAGGATTACAGGCTGAGCCACTGAGCCTGGCCTATTTTCAGTTCTTTAAGAAATCTCCAAACTGCTTATCCTTGATTGGAAATACAGCAGTAGGAATCAAATTCAGTTATCAGAAGCTCTTTAAATGAATTATTCAATTTATTAAATTTAAACATGATTCATATCTGTTTCAACCTTTTGTAAAACATGAAAATTTGCTGATGTTGTCTTTTATTTTTCATCCTTTCCTTTGGGCCTTTATTTAAGTTATTTTTCTTGCTTAAAATATCATAGTCCAGCTTATTGAGAGACAATTCTCTATGGGTTTTTTTGTGTTTTTACACACCTTACTGCTTCTAGTTCTAGACTATCTTTCCAAAGATATTTGTAGAGCAAACCACCTAGAGAGATAGAAATGTTTCTCTGAGCCGGGCTTGGTGGCTCAGCCTGTAATCCCGCGCCTTTGGGAGGCTGAGGTGAGTGGATTGTCTGAGCCCGCGGGTTCGAGACCCGCCTGGGCAGCGAGACCTCATCTCTACAATAAATCAAAAAATCAGCCGGGCATGGTAGCACATGCCTGTAATTCCGGCTACTTGGAAGGCTGAGGCGGAAGGATCGCCGGAGCCCAGCAGGTCGAGGCTGCGGTGGCCAGGAGCAGCCACTGCACTCCAGTCTGGGTAACAGAGTGAGACTCCAACTCAAAAAAAAAAAAAAAAAGAAATGTTTCTCTGGAGCAGAGCTCAGATTCTTATGTAACATAGTCTACTACTTGTGCAGGTGCACCTGGTTATAGTGTATCATACCTCTCTAAGGGGGCATACCCAATGTGCAGAGGAGAATTCTGACACCTGTGCTACTACCATTGTTATAACTAGTAAAATGTCCTTTGTCTCTGACCTGGGAGTCTTGTGTTTTCTACAAGCTTCCATAAAACTGTGGAAGATTAAATTGTTAGCTTGTGTACATAGAGTAAAATTTCAAACTTTTTATAACTTTTAACACAGCTTCAATTATTTTTTCTTATAAGAAGCTTTCTTTGATCCATCCTAGTATAAGTAAAAAATCTGATAATTCCGTGTTTCCAAAAATCTTCTCTGAAAATAAATCCCCTCGAGTATGTGTTAATACATAAACTATTAGGCCTGTCTCCTAGAAAATCTCATTCATAATTCTGCATTTGAACACTGAGAACCTGTTAATTTTTTTTAAAACAGGGTTCCATATAATTATTATTTCTGAGAAGATAATGTATCTAAAACATGCAACACTACTTCAGGTAAACAGTAACCACTCAATAAATCACGGTTATGGTTAAAAAGTCTTCAACAAATATTAACACTTTTCCCCACCTCACATCTGAAAAAGTTGAACATTAATTTTTAAAAGTACCAAAATATTGCTTTCATTATTGATAAGGGTCAGATTAGAGAACATATCTTTGGTTTATTGCCCAGGTGGGCCTGCTAATCCCAAAATTAGGTAGATTAACCATTTGGTGCCAGTCAGAGCTGAACTAGGGCAGAACGCTCAGTGTGGAAGGTTTTCACTTAGATGAGATTAAAATACAGCATAGAAGACTCCAGAAATCTTTTCAAAAGTTTTAACTTTAAAAATAAAGAATGATAGGGAAATAATAAATGTAAAATGGAAATTGTGAGGCATTTAAAGAAATGGGTCAACCTGATAACATGGCCAATATTTGTCTATCACCTTGATAAGTATTTAAGTTTTAAGATTTTGTTTTTAAATGATCTTATGACTCAGGTTAAGAAATTTTTTGAAGATGGTTAATAAATGGTACAGTTAAAATTCAGATTTCCCCTTCTAAAACTTTGCTACATTACACAATATTACTAAGGAGTGATGAGTGAAATTTTGAAGATGAGAAAGAATAGAACATTTAATGAGATTCAGTCAGTAGTATTAAAATAAAATAATTTGATTCTGGAGGAAATTTGATTTTACTTCCTTTTCATTTTGATTTATTGAGATTCAGCAAATCTTGACCCTATGATATATACTAGAGTAAAAATTCAATAAAATGTACTTGTATTAAAGGGTTTTATAACTTAGTGGGGAACGCAAGCCAGTTAAGACTACAATAGCTGGGCTCAGTGGCTCAACCTGTAATCCTGCGCCTTTGGGAGGCTGACGTGAACGGACTGCCTGAGCCCGCGGGTTCGAGACCCACCCGGGCAACTTGGTGAGACCTCATCTCTACAATAAATCAAAATGAGCCAGGTGTGGTAGCGCGTGCCTGTAGTTCCAGCTCCTTGGAAGGCTGAGTCGGAAGGGTCGCCGGAGCCCAGCAGGTCGAGGCTGTGGTGTCGGGAGCGGCCACTGCACTCCAGTCTGGGCGATAGAGTGAGACTCCAACTCAAAAAAAAAAAAAAAAAGACTACAATAAACTTTGTTATTGTCATCCCAGTATCGGACATTAGGTAGAGAGTTGGGACCTAAGAGCAATCACTTATTTAGACATGGAAAAGAAGAAGTGGAAATCAGGAGATTCTTTTCTAGTACTAGGTACCAGTACAATTTACCCAATACAAAAGACTCTGTTTTAACATAGAATTAATATTTAATCATTATACAAAATAAGAAAAGGAGTTAAAATCAAATTTCTATAAATCACCAGAAGCACCTCCTAATCCAGTGATATATGTCATTAACGTTTGATATGGGTTTTGCCAGACTATTTTTCTAGACAATAATGTTCTTTAAATAAGACTCAGTAGAGATAAATAGCTCAAGCATACTTTTAGGTATGAGTAAACCTTCTCATACATGAATACACCTTCTCAAGAACTTTAAATCTCCTGTAAACCACCAATCATTATCAAACAGATGAAATCTCTGCACATTTTCTTTATTAATTCATTTATTTGACCAAAATTGAGTCCTTCCATTGTCCAGGTACAACGACTGCTGCTCAGGGAACAGGACTCAGTTCTACTAAGGGATTATCCAACGAGTAAGGGATAATCAAATGAGTAAGGGGAAATACAGGAAATTCTAGTATCCAGAGTGTATATTCCAGGATATATTAGAGTTTATACTAAGGGATCAATGAGAAAAGCTGGCTATGGTTGCAAACTTTCTGGAATTCAATGCTCAAAAATAGAAAAATGTGTGAGCACACTCTGCTATCAAGAATATAACCTATTGTCCTTCTTTCTGGGATGAATCTTTCCTCACTCTTTCCATGACTAACTTCTCTTTTAAGTCTCAGCTCCAATGCCTCTTCCTCCCCAGAAAAGCCATTGGCAATGACCCTGTTAAAGATACACCTGCTAACCAAATAAATCACTCTATCATGTCATGCTATTTATTTCCTTCAGAGGATTAATTATAATCTAACTGCATTTATTTGCTTACTCTGTGTTACTTGTCTACATCACTAGAATATAAACCATTGAGGGCAGGGGCCTTATTTATCTTCCTCGCAGCTGTATGCCTAGTACTTAAAACCCCACACATAAGAATCACTTAATATATAATTTATTGAATAACCTAGTCATAGTCTCAATGTCTGCAGCAACACATATGAGAGTAGTTACATCATTTAGAATGCTGTAAGCTGCAAAAAATTGAAACCCAAAGCCAAGTGGCTTACACAGTCCCAAACATGTATTATCTTACAGCAAGAAATTCAGAGGTAAGGATGTACCAAAATGCACTTGGCCATTCAATGATATTGTTAAGAAGCCAGGTTAATTCTATCTTTCAGCTTTGTTTTATTCAGGAAGCTGGCCCTTCCACAAGCCAGCTTCTCTTGTGTTTACAAGATTCTGCAGCAGGTCCAGATTATCATATTCATTTACGAAAACATGCAGAAAAAGAAATGACACTATGTTACACAGCAATTCCTATAATCCATGAATAAACTTTACTGGATGATACTTAAAAAACTTCCCATCGTAGCTCAGCTTTGAAAATTTTGTTGCACATCTACAAATGAGTCAATCTCAAAGAAACAGGATTATGATGACTGGTTCAGACCAAAGATTTTCCAACTTTTTTTTATTGTGGCCCACAATTAGAAATGTTTTTACATTAAGACCTAGTACATCTGTATACATAATAATAAAACAAAACTTTATAATATTTTTCTCAACCTTACATAAAAGTATTATATGTAACACTCCAATATTTTCTATTCTGTGTAATTTGAAAAAAGAAATGTAACCCACTAATTTTATTATATGATCTACTAATGCCTGTGATCCACAGTGGGAATAGCAATGTCGTAGACCAATAAGAATCTACTTCTAAATCAAGGCTCTGAGTCAAATGAAGAAAGAGTATATGTCCAAACTAAATTATGAACAGGAGAAAAGAAGCAAATGACCTTAGCAGAGGCAAATTGCATCTGCTAAATTTTTACTTAATAACTTTCATTTATATTATATATTTATATTATTTGAATTTTCATAATACGTTGTTGTGTTATATGATACATTTAGCATTAATTTCAAGAAAGACTGCAAATACATAAAGCTATTAAAAACACTATCAAATAAAAATCAAATAAATTTCAAAAGGAAAAGTATATAAGGACTTGTTTTGTTCCCTTGTTTATTTGTTTAGAAAAGGTTGCTTGAAACGGTGGAAAGTGTAGCTTAAACGTTAGGTCAGCCTAAAAATACCAAGTAAGTGAGACTTTCTTGGTTCTTTTGAAGGTTATTATCAACAACGCAAACTTTCCCAGGAGGTCTCTGAAATTCTTCTGATTGGCTGTCTTGCTGTTAATGAGTTACCCTATGTTGAATGTTCACTGTCCAAGGTATTCTCACCAAAATACTACAGAGAATGACCACCTCCCTGACGTCTCTGAAATACACAAACTCAAGTCTTAGTTGTTGCTATGAGCTGAGAAATTGCATCCACTCTCTCAACCTTCTCTACAGTTTTACTTCTTGAATGTGTGTCTTCATTTTCTTCTAGTGATATCTTCGTTACAAATCTCATTCTTTTCATATCTACAGTAGACATTTTAATGCAATTACAATATTGTCCCATTTATCTATTATGGCAGAGAATTAAAACGTGCTATAAAATTGAATTTTCTAGATAACTGAACATAGTCACTTCAATCTCTAACATTTTATTTAATTTTAATAATTTCTATGAAGCATATTCTAAACTATATTATAAAACAACTTGTCAGCCGGGCTCGGTGGCTCAGCCTGTAATCCCGTGCCTTTGGGAGGCTGAGGTGAGTGGATTGCCTGAGCCTGCGGGTTCGTAGACCCGCCTGGGCAGCGGACCTCATCTCTACAATAAATCAAAAAATCAGCCCGGCGTGGTAGCACGCCTGGAATACGGCTACTCGGAAGGCTGAGGCGGAAGGATCGCCGGAGCCCAGCAGGTCGAGGCTGCGGTGGCCGGGAGCGGCCACTGCACTCTAGTCTGGGCGACAGAGTGAGACTCCAACTCAAAAACAAAAAACAAATAAAAAAACGACTTGTCTTATTAAAATATATTAAGAATCCAAATTTTTATTGATTCAAGATGATTGTTAGAGACATTATTTTTACTTTAATACAGAGATACTTCTACCATAAAACAATGATAAGATAAAAGAGAAAATAAATGTAGCACTACACACACACACACACACACACACACACACACACACAGAGAGAGAGAGAGAGAAAGAGAGAGAGAGAGACACACTCGAGTTTGGCCAGGAAAGGAAGAAATTGAAAAATGGACAAATAAACTACAGAGGGAAGAATTGTTGTTGTCCCAAGGAGAGCTAGGATTTCTTAATGTCTGATTCTTAATGTCTGTTTCTTAATGTCTGAACAATTGCTGATTGTTCCCAGTCTCAAGCAAGCCATATATACATGTGTGTACTATTCTAGCATAGGTTTTTATCATATTGTTGTACCCTACATTACAAAATGGGTAAGCTGAGGTATGACATAGTTAAATGATAATATCTTGGAGTCAGTGACAGGTTTGGAATTCAGTGACAGATTTGGTCCTGTATCCAAACCTACTTTCTGTGACCTCATATGTTCCCTTTGAATCAGGCCTAAGAATAATCTTGACACCAGAGAGAACACCCTCCCTGCCCACGTGATAATTGGGGCAAGGAAAAGCCAAGCTCACCTTGAGAAGAATGTGGCTCTGAACCAGGCATTTCAGGGTCACTCAGCAGGGTTATTTTTGTTATCTTGCTGGCCTTTCCTCTCTGGCCATGGCCCAGAACACTCCAGGCTTCATCATCATTTTGTGCTGCATAGAGGAGCCCATTTGCCTTAATACCTGAAGCCACAGCTGCACTGTAGAACTTGTTATGATCAATATAAGGCTTTATAAAGTATCATTTTTCCTTATGCCTTTCACATGAGGTTATAGAAGGCACAATTACATGACATTCAACTTTTGAGGGAAGTAAACTTAATAAACTGTGGAACAACCTCTGTCAAAGCTCAAGAAAGCAATAGGCCAGACAGTCAGAGTTGGGTTACCTGATTTTCCAATAAAGAAATAGAGAGATTTATCTTAGCAAATCCATCCCTAGGAGAACGAAGAAACATGGAATTCTTTACCAGCTTATTCTACAGTATCAGCAATTTGAGTTTTGCATTTTTCTCTCATCTGAAGAGACACTGGTAAGTACAGATGGATACCAAAATAGTTTATCCTCAGGATAATCTTAAATAAAGTAATAATATGACCAAAATAGACCAAATGGAAGAGTCATAAGACCATGGTGCAAATGCTGTAACATACTACATGGAAAAGAGCATAGTATTCTTGACACGTTTTCAGGGCAGGCATTGCGAATCCTCAGATTACCAACCTTTCCTGTATTGTGATGTGCCTTTTGTAATTAGAAAAAAAAAGTTTGAGATCACAAGACTTGAATTTTAATCTTGGCTTTGCCATTAGTTAGTTTTAACTTAAATAACAGACAGAGACTCTCTAAGAGAAAATGATATTTATTCAGAAGTGGTCACTGTACTGGAATATTCATGCTGTGATAAATAATGTGTGTATTCAGGGAAGTAAGAAAAGACAAAATTTGAGCAGGGGCAAGATTATCCTTGTCTACAAGGATCAATAACAGTCTGAAGTTGGACAAGGAGTTTCTGTGCAGATGATCAGTCAAGGTGGCAGTGGCCCTTGTGCAAGGTTGAGTTTTTTGTGCCATTTTGTGATAGTTTTGTTATCATATTCTGTTTGTCAGGGTGTTTAACACAAGTGACTGTATTTGGATTCTGACAAGTTTCACATTAGTTATCTGGCTTTTTGCAGATCATTTATTGTTCTTTGTCCTCCAATACCTTCACCACAAAATGGGAAAAAATGAGTCTTCACTAGGTGATCCAGAAAGTTCCTTCCAACTTTGAAATTTTTTGATCCATATGTAAGCCATCAAGTCTTCACCATTCTGCAAATATAAATGAGATCATTTATATACAAACACTGCAGTTACATAGGCTTACTATCTTTCATCTGCACCCATGGTGTTTTCTCCAAAGTCAGCCCTAGCTATCTCTGGGTAAGGGTATATAGCAGGCATTGATCAGGATTTATCCTGATCCCCTCAAGCCACTTTACTGTTTCTGTGTGCCAACCCCCCAACTTTTGAGGGTTTTACTTCCAAGGGCAGCTGCAGCTCTTTTCAGAGGACTGTCTTTGGGCTAATTGAGCTGTTTTGTCTGCTTACCAAGTGCCCAGAGGCCCTGAAACAACAGCTGACTTGACAAATTAGTCAGGAAGTCTCAGAGTCCAGCTCCCTTGCTACGAGGTAGCACAAACTCTACTGTGTTAAGAATGCTCTGTGAGGATTCTTGCCTGAGATCTCACCATTTTATGTCCTGTTTCTTCCATTTCCTGGAATGTTTAATGTATGCGGAAAAGAAACCCCCCTTCTGCTCTTCTGTGTTGGCCTCCTTCTAAAGGTTTACTGCCTGCCAGCCACTTGAGAGATGTAACTTGTCAAGATGTGGCTGCAAGTGACCTCATGGGGCACACTGCCCTCCTGCCAAGGATGAGGTCTCCCAGGATATCCTCAAACTGGAAATATGCAAGGGGCACTGCCCCCTTTTTAGTCCTTCTTGCACCACATGAATCATGGTGAGCTATTATCAGAAATAAGGAGATGTGTTTCTCTTCAACTCTGTTGCACTTCGCTACCTACACCCAGAGCTGAGCTACGGGTGCTCTGCATTTCATAAATCCCCTTGTGCAGTTCGGTTCTTCCTCTTTGTTAGTGGTCAAGCCTAGTCACTGAGATGAAGCAGGTAAAAGCAACATCATCTTAGTCTCTTTATCCCCATATCTCTTTTCCCCACATGTCAAGTTTTACAAGTAGATTCCTGAAGAACTACTAGCATCGTGTGCAACCAAAATTCTTGTTGCTGATGTTTCAAGTCATCTAGTGAACGTAGAGAGCTCAGAACCCTAAATCCAGCATTTTATGGTTGTTCTAATGCTTTCTCATCACCAAGTCAATCAACTTAAGAAAAATGGTCCAATCAAAACAAGTGAGTGGCAGAGCCACTTCATTTGTAGGATAACCACATTAAAACAAAATCTGCTAATAAAAAATGATGAGTAACTAATGTGTTTTCAAATATTTTACTGAAAATATCCATACACATATACATTTCCTTTTCTATTATCTTCTTCAAGAATCCTTGAAATAAAAATATTGGTTAATTTTTATATTTTTTATTTGGTAATCCTCAGAAAATGTGTCATTTAATGTCTCTAGAAGAAAAGAGACTTTGATTAATGTAATAGTGAAATAATACCAATAATCCTATTTTTTTCTGGGGTTCCTCAGGCAAACTTGGGCCACATAGAAGACATTTAAGTCAGTGGAACAAAATCTAGATTAGGAATGGCACCATTAAAACATAGCATGCACAGAAAATATGACTTAATATCTCCATACTTGAATCTCCTTTTAAATAAGCCACACTATGTAAAAGTAAAAGAATCACTGTATCTGTCTCTTGCTACTATGTGCAATATATCCACCTCATGAGGCAGGCTTCCTTATTTAAATCAATAACATGTTATCAGTTATTTTGTCTTATTTAATTGTTTTGTCTTCCTACATCTTAAATAATTATGTGTGTCTAAGTTTATTAACTAGGCTGGGGAATAGAAAATGCAGTTTTTATTTTCAGCATTGCTATTGATTCCTGAGTGAACTAGATTAGACAGTATTTCAGAGGAACCAATCACATTTGTTATGCTCCATCCTGTGAGGAACATGATTTCAGGTATTCTGATAAAAGATGTTTTTCAAGAAAAAGGCATGACTTCTGTTTATAATCTAAGAAAGCAATATGGAGGCCGACAGAACAAGCATTGTTCAAACACATACAACACACTTTTTAAAACACATTCTTCATATGGCTTTTATAAAATTTTCCTTTGGTAATAACTTTTAAGGAGGCAAAAAAAAATTGGCAAGAATAAGATTAAATAAAAATGCCTGGAATAATATAACCAAAGTAACTTTAGAGATGCGGCCCTTAAACTTTTGGGGGGTCATCAATCCCAGAAAAACATCTGTTTTAATATTAATGTTTTGTAGAAAATCTTCAGGGAGTCACAGACATCTGTGAAGCTGCTTTTTGAACCCCAAGTTAAAAACTCTAATTTTAGAGTTTTCCAGAAGCAGTTTATAAAATGTTCAACCTTGCTAAAATATAATATTTACACAAACAATTTGACTGACCACCCATCCATTCTTTTTCTTTTCCTTTTTTCTCTCTCTCCACCTCCACAGTCTCTCTCTCTCTCCCCCCATTCTCTCTCTCCCTCTCCCTTTCTCTCTCTCTCTCTCTCTGACTCTCTCGTTCACTTGCTCTTGTTCTCCCTCTATCTCATTCTCTTTTGGCCTCCTGTGTGTTGTTTCAAACAGTAAACTGCCTACAGCTTCCTATACTCGGTTTTATAGGAAGAAAACATTTAAAAAAAAGAAATCAAGAACCACACAAAGGCTTTCATTTCTCCTCTCCTTCCTGATGTGGTGATACTAGATTTAGTGATAGTTCAACTCAAATCCATATCATATTTTCATCTCTTTATGCCTTAACAGAAAGACCACACTTACCTGTAAGCCTCTGGGTATTGCTCTGAAATATGAAAGTATTTGGCTTTCACTTGTAGACATAGCTGAATATGTGTGCATTCTTCTTAAAAAGTGTCCTATCTCAGTGTTTTAAGCTATATTCCTGCATTGTTTAGAGTAACATTAGCTGCTGTAACAAAGAAATGAAAACCTCAACATTTCAGTGGCTTAATTCCTTAAAAGTTCATTTCTTGTCCAGAATAGATATGCTTTACATAATAGCCCAAAGAAAATGTTCCTGTCCTCTGTGAGTCAGTTAACACTGCTCTTCATGGCCATGCCAGACCCAGCATGGCAAAGAAATAGAGAGAAGGTAGAGGTGGCCCATCTGTGCCTTAATTCCTAGGCCTGGAAATGCCACACATCACTTTCACACACGATCCCTTGGTGAGAACTAGTTATATGGCCCCACATAAAAGTAAAGAGGTGGCCCATGCTTTTGAGGTCTCAGGGATAATTTTTCACCTAGATCAATGTTGAAAGAGTTTCCCCTAGCTTTTCTTATAGTATTTTTACAGCTTTGGGTCTTACGTTTAAGTCTTTCATCCATCTCAAGTTTACTTTTAAATGCAGTGAGAGTTAAGGGTCCAGTTTCATTCTTCTGTGTTATGGCAATCTAATTTTCTTAGCATAATTTATTGAAAAGCGTGTTCTTTCCCCAATGCGGGTTCTTGTCGACTTTGTCAAAGATCAGTTGGCCATAATGTATGACTTTATTCTGGGTTCTCTATTCTGTTTCATTGATCTGTGTGTCTACTTTTATATTAGGACCAGGCTGTTTGGGGTATCACGGCCTTTTAATATAATTTGAAGTCAAGTAATTTGAAGCTATAGCCTTGTTAAAAACTACAGGGAGCCCGCTTGGGCAGCGAGACCTCATCTCTACAATAAATCAAAAAATCAGCCGGGCGTGGTGCGCGCACCTGTAATTCCGGCTACTCGGAAGGCTGAGGCGGAAGGATCGCCGGAGCCCAGCAGGTGAGGCTGTGGTGGCTGGGAGCGGCCACTGCACTCCAGTCTGGGCGACCAAGTGAGACTCCAACTCAAAAAAAAAAAAAAAAAAAAACACTACAGGGAGATATCATTTTACCCCAGTCAGAATAACTAAATTAAATAGTCAAAAAATAACAGTTGATGGAGAGATGAAGAAAGTGAGACTCTTATACGCTGTTGTTTGGGATGTAAATTAATACAACTTCTATGAAAAACAGTATGGAGATTCTCAAAGTACTAAAAATTGGACTACTATTTGACCCAGCACTTCCTTTACTGAATATCTACCCAAAGGAAAATGAATCAATATATCAAAAAGATCCATGCACTTATATGTTTATTCCAACACTATTAACAATAGCAAATATATGGAATCAACCTGTGTGTCTATCAGTGGACAATTGGATAAAGAAAATGTGATACATGGCCGGGCTCGGTGGCTCAGCCTGTAATCCCACGCTTTGGGAGGCTGAGGTGAGTGGATTGCCTGAGCCAGCGGGTTTGAGACCCGCCTGGGCAACTTGGCAAGACCTCATCTCTACAGTAAATCAAAAAATTAGCCGGACATGGTAGCGCGCGCCTGAAGTTCCAGCTACTTGGAAGGCTGAGGCAGAAGGATCGCTGGAGCCCAGCAGGTCAAGGCTGCGGTGGCCAGGAGCGGCCACTGCACTACAGTCTGGGTGACAGAGTGAGACTCCAACTAAAAAAAAAAAAATATGATACATACACAATGGAATACTATTTATCCATAAAAATGAATGAAATCATGTCTTTTACTGCTACATGAATGGATGGATGGATGGAACTGGGGGTCATTACCTTAAACGAAACAAGTCAGACACAGAAAGACATGTTCTAACTCATAATACTCATAAATAGGAGCTAAAAATGTATACACCTGCAGGTAGAGAGTGGAAAAATAGACAATGGAGACTCAAAAGGGCCAGGGTTGGGAAGGGGATAGATAATGAGAAATCACCTAATAAGTACAATGTAAGTTATTTGGGTGATGAATACTCTGATGGCCCTTACTTGACTGCCATGTAATTTATGCAAGTATCAAATTTGCACTTGTACTCCATATATTTATTTTAAAAATTATGCAAACAATTATCTTGAAAAAAGTGAGGAAGTGGAGGTGGAGCTAAAAACCTAGCCTCTGGCTTGGCAGCTGCTCCCAGCAACAATTTTTTTTTTTTTTTTTTGAGTTGGAGTCTCACTCTGTCGCCCAGACTGGAGTGTAGTGGCCGCTCCCGGCCACCACAGCCTCGACCTGCTGGGCTCTGGTGATCCTACTGCCTCAGCCTTCCAAGTAGCCGGAATTACAGGCGCGCACTACCACGCCTGGCTGATTTTTTGATTTATTGTAGAGATGAAGTCTCACTGCCCAGGCGGGTCTCGAACCCACGGGCTCAGGCAATCCACTCACCTCAGCCTCCCAAAGGCGCGGGATTACCGGCTGAGCCACCGAGCCCGGCTAACCATCTTATACTGTAGTAAATCACTGGGTTTTTATAAAGTGCCAGCCATCTATGTTTTAGCACTTTTATTAATAAGCAGAGCATTCCCCACCCTACCCAACTTAGAATCACCCATATGCACTGTCTAGGTGTATATTAGAAATTTGTTTCTGTAAAAAAAAAAAAAAAAAAAAAAGATTTCCCCAAATTTAATGGTGTAAAACAACAAACATTTTGTAGTTCAAGTTTTCTGTGTGTCAGACATATAGGTGTGGCTCAGCTGGATGGCTGTGGCTCAAAGTTTCTCATAGGTATCAACAGGGGCTACGGGCAAAATCTATTTCCAAGCTCACCCTCTTGGCTATTTATAGGCCTCAGTTCCTCACTAGCAATTGGTTGTTTGTAGATATTGGCTTCTGGCCACATGGGCATCTCCATTGGGCAGCTTACAACTAGGCAGCCAGCTTCTTTTATAACAACACAGTAAGAGAGGAAGGAAACTCAAGACAAAAGTCACCATCTTTCTGTAGTCTAATCTTGGTAGTTCATCTTGTGAAATTAAATACTTAAAACTTAAACCTGTTGGAACTTTAAATTATTTTGAGCCTTGAGAATAATGTGGCTATGTGCTGAGTTACAGAGCATGAAGCTGCAACTTCTTTTTCCGTTATAGATTAAATCTTTAAATCTCTTCATCATTCTTACCCTGCAAATGATTAGGAAAAGCTAAATGATACTAGAGATAAGACCTCTGATGACCATTACCCTTCCTTACAGAATGTTGAGACTATCTTAGAAAGTAGTAAACTGTAACCAATCGAATTGCTATAACATATGTACTGATCTTGTGTGGAAAATGTTGCAACCCTGTTAAGCTTCTCTGTCTCTGCCTATATAAGTAGAGTCTTAACTTCCCCATTTCAGAATGCTGGCCCATTCTTTTGGAGTCTGTATTTACCAGGTGGCCATTCTCAAGCTTTTCACTTAAATAAACTCTATATTTACTCATATTTCCTAAATTTAATTATTTAAGGTTGACAGTGCCATCACTGTAGTTGTATTTTATCCATTTGGAACAAGTTGCGTGTCCAACTCATGCTCAAAGAGAGAAACATGCAAGGGTGTGAGTAGCAGGGGCAGTGATGAGGAGTCATCCCTGAGGTTGTCCACCTACCAGAGGTGTGATCAGAGAAGGGGAGGTGCAACAAGTTTCTTCATCTGTACTCTTCAGCATTTAAAAATATGTAAACAAACAGCTCTGCACTCAATTTGGTATCCAAAATGTAAGAAGGTGACTGGGTGTATAATTCTGCTCCAAAACAGAGCTGGGAGAAGGGCCTGCCTGGTAGAAAGTAGAAGGTGTTCAGGACAGCCAGTCCCTGTGCAGTCCCTGTGCAAAACGGAGGCTCTTATGGAACATGTGGCTGAAGCTGGGTTTTCTTGTTGCTCTCCTGAGTGTCACAGTCTCATACATTTATATTATTTTGTTAAACTTATGTATTTTTGCTTTACATTACTTTGTATTTCTTTGTACTTAACTTTACAATGAAAATGTCAAAATTCAGTAAATGGTCTCAGACAGGAGTAAATTGGTAAAATATTTATATTCAACAGTGATAGGTCCATTGAAAACTGTGAACTTCTAACTTAGCTGAATATTACATTTATGAATTTATAAAACATCATAATTGCTTCTACGTTCTATTTAATTCTTAAAAAATATTTCTATTCTAGTAAGAGAGACAACCTAAAATTTACCACTTTAACCATTTTTAATCATATAGTTCAGTGGCATTAAATACATTTACATTGATGTACAGTCATTGCCACCAACCATCACCAGAACTTTTTTATCTTCCCCAAATGACATTCTGTACCCCTCACAAGCTTCTGATCCCTTAACTCATTTTCTTCTCCCTCCTTAGAAATCGTTTTGACTTTGATTCTTTTTCTTTGGTTTCCTATCTAAAAATCAACTGTTCACTCTTCAAAATAATCCAGAGATTAGAGTTTTATTAAGTTTTAGTTAAGGAATTAAGATGGTTGGGAGTTACATTCAATTATATTCAAGAAGCTAAGATGGTTTAACTCCTTGGCCTTTAAAAGCGCCTCCTATCTACGGCTGGGTTTATTTAACGACACTTTCTGATTTAAATATCTTTGTCTTAATCAGGTCTCAAATAAACTCTATACCTACTTATATTTCCTGGGACCTTATTAAGCTCCTAGGAATAATAAATAGCAAGAATCTACGTGCTTAGCTGGGTTTCTCTGTATTAATCTCTTTTGTAGCTGATCCAGGTCTTTTCATCCTGATTCAGTAAATAGACACTTGCTTTATTCTTGGCCATATAACAGGGTTCTAGCAGTTAGGCATTTTCTACCAAAACTAACTTTACACTTATTGCTCCCTGCCTTCCCTTCCCAGATTTTGCAGAAACTGCAGAGCTGTATACATGAAGCCATGGCACCATGCTTTTATCTCTACTACTTGCCACCAAAGCTCTCTCTAATTCTCTCTATCACCTTATAACTGGATCTTTCAAGATCACTCATTTTGTTCATTGGGATCTTCTTATCTCTGGGTCTTGATCATCTTCTTTTGTCTATCCTGCTGAAGTCCACACTTATGTTCTTTTACTTTCCACCTTTTACATTCTTCTGGGCCAGTGAGGCCATTTTGAATTTGTGGTATGCAAGATGGAATGAGTACTGCTCTTTCCAGAAGGAAGAGATAGAAATATTGTATTTATTAGCTCCCCAAATCAGGTAGTTTTACCCAATTTTGATGCATATATCTACATTCTAATTTTCTACTTCCAACAGAGGCTATTACTTTTCCAACAAAAATCTGCTCTGCTTCTTCCAGAGTATTAGGGTGTACTGGATTGCAGCTGCTCAGGTGCACTTACATCTTGCCTTTTGATAGCTAGATGTGGCCATGCCACTAAGTTCTCATCAATGAAGTATAAGCGGAAGTGAAATGTACAACTTCTGCCACCTTTTTCTTTTTTGCTAGCTGAGAATGAGAATGAG
Source organism: Carlito syrichta (assembly GCF_000164805.1). Taxonomy (NCBI): domain Eukaryota; kingdom Metazoa; phylum Chordata; class Mammalia; order Primates; family Tarsiidae; genus Carlito; species Carlito syrichta. The sequence goes on along the minus strand of NW_007251096.1, from coordinate 26,599 downwards.
AATGAGAGTGTTTCCTTGGAAGCTACAGGTTAAAAGTGAAAGAGTTGCCTTAGTGTCCAGGGTATGACTCCCTGAAATAGAAACCAACTTTCTGCACTGTGCCATGAAGAGATACAAAATAAACTTTTATTTTGCTGAAGCATTATCTTCAGTAGTTCTCTCTTTGTTACTTCAACTCAGATTTCATGCAAATGATTACAACATAATTAACAAATATCTTATATTTGATCATTGTAAAGCAGATCCAAATATTTCTCATGTTTCTATACATTTAGATAGCGGATTGAAAGCCAAATATGCATAAAAAATAAATAATTGAAATATAGTATGTATTATAAATCAGTAAACTTCTGTTTTGCTACTTGCCTCACTTTGCCCCTCCTTTCTCAGCAGGTGAGGTGGAAGAGGGGGAGACCTTAGGTGACATCTACACTTCCTCAGTCAGGCAAGTCATGAATTGCAGTCAATTTGATTTCCTAGATATAATAATGATTGATTACTTCTCACTTTGCAAGACATGACAATATACTGACTTGAGAATCAACTAATTTGCTAAAGGAATCTGATTGACCATATTGCATTGCCATGGACAGATACCGCATATAAAAAATATTCACAGCAGGTGCTTGCATTTTTGAAGACAGCAGAAGAAGCAAGAACAGAAAAAGGGAAATGCCTAAGGCACAAAGTAATCTGTGACAATTATTATGTCAAAGATTTCATAAATTTTGAAAATGATGTTCGTAGAGAAAATATAAGGAGCTTTTCAATTAACCATTCCCAATCTTTTTAGTGTCACAGGCTGCACTGAAAACTTGATGAAACCCAGGACTCCTTTCATAAGCAAATTCAGTACATAATTACTTTGGGGCATGCAACGTGACATGGTCACAAACACCTACCAACCTAGGTACACCCAGGATCACAGATTAAGAACATACATTTTTAGGGGAAAAGTAAATGAATAAATCTGTTTCTTCCATTCAATCACAACTATATCAAACTAGCATTTATCGTATATTTATTTGTCAACAAACCCTGGGCCCAATGCTGTGATACTTAAGCAAATACATGGATTCCTGTCGTTGAGTAGCTGACGGTTTAGTGGAGAAAGTAGGCAATCAATATTTACAATGAAATGTGATGCAACATGCAATGATATGTGAGCAGTACACAGTGATTACATGCAGATTGAAATCTGTATCCATAGCATCTAGAGCAAGGCTTCTTTTTGCATGAGTTATACTTGAGGAATATCTGAAGAAACAGAGTAACCAGTCCTAAGGAAGCAATACTTCCAAATCTACACTCATATATGGTAATAACAGTAATCTCTATGGAGCACTACTGTTTGTTAAATACTATTTTCTTCTTTAAAATTATTTTATATTTAGAATGTGGGGTACAAATGAGGGTTAGGTACATATATGGTCATCATACAGGTAAATTATGGGTACCCGTATTGATGTTATGTGCCCTCCTCGCCCTGGGCAGTGTCTCACTACTGCCAATCCTTTTCTTATAGTATTATGATAAATGTTCAAGGTCCACTTATAAGTGAATACAGGTGGTACTCAGATCTTTGTTTCTGGGATAAATCGCTGAGTATTATAGACTCTAATTCCATACAGGTTGCTGCAAAGTTCATAATTTTGTTTTTCTTTATGGCTGCATAATATTCCATCATGTAAATGTACCACATTTTCTTTATCCAGTCCACTTGCAATGGGCAGCACAGTTGAGTCCATGTTTGTATTTAATTCTCTGAACAATTCAAGTAACTTGTTCTCATTACTCATCTAGTGAATGGCACCAGATTCCATCAGGCCTCTGAAACAGTCTTGACCACCATGCTCTGTCAGCCATTATTAATCCATCAGATTGTCTTAGATTCCTACTTAAAACAGTACATTGGAAGAGACTGAGGGGTGTGTTATTGTGGGCAACCTGATTGTACAGATTCAAATAAGAAATTGTATGGACCATGTGTTTTAGTGCCACACAGCACAGTGACATAAGTATTATTTTCCACATTTTATAGGTGAGGCATACAGAGTTTAAATCAGTGGCTCAAAGCCATGCAGTCACAGAATGAAAGGTCCATGTGTGAATATCAGACTTACGGCTTTCAGTGTGCTATAATCTCTTCTATATCCCATTGCTCCCAAGCACCAGGGGCAGCAGATACCATCTGGAGTTCAGAACCGTTATGAGTAGTATGAGAATCCAGTGGCTATATCCAAATGTGGTACACCAAATGTGGTACACCAAATTTGGTATACCAAATTTGGATGCAGAACTTGGATTCATATCTGTATTGTGCAATTCAATTCCAGACATATTCTTTTGCCCAACTTAAGATGACATCGGACTTCCATTTCTTCTCCCCCAGCAAATAGGATTGAAAACAAGAGGTGAGTAAGAGGTGTAATATGAGAGAAAGTTTAACTTGGCTGATTAAATAAAAATGCATAGTGGCTACTGGGTGAGTTAAAGCAAGTTACACATTCTAAGCTCAAAAAATCAGTTTCCAGGATCCGTTAATACAAAGAGACACTTAAAATTTTGCATAGTTTTTTTCTGCACAAACTAGCAACCAGTCTATGTAAGGTCTTTATGATATATGCATCTAACATTTGGGAAATATTGTCAAGCTCTAATAAAATGACAATATAGCTAAATAAGGAATTAATGATGCAGCATAAAATACAGAACACACAATCCTGTCTCTTTTAAGTTTACACTCTCAGGCCTACTGAAATATTCCTTCTAATGGCACTGTGCAATTTCAAAAGTTAACATAAAAATTATATAGATTTCTACTTATCAAACCAACCACCTCATGACAAATACTTTTAGACTTTCTCTCATTTAACTCACAGTTTGGGGTTTCGACCAAACACACTATGCCCACACTGTTAAATATGCAGTAACACTTGCAATAAAGAAACAAACATTAGTTGATTCAGCCATCTCCCATTGACAGAGCGTCATCATTCTGGTACACATAGGCATATACATTTCAGAAGCTCAGGCCACATTTCCTCCTTGATTCAGGTTTCTTGTTTATTACCACAGGAACATTTCTCTGATATATTTTTAGTACAATGTGTTATCCTAGACTGATCATATGTTCACAGATTGTGGGGAGCCTGTGAAAGACTTTCTGATGTACTTGCTATTGGGCAAAATCCCGTCTGCTAACCTGGTACTCATGCAGAGTAAACTGCAATGTGGAAACAGATGGTATGACTGAGTGGGAGAGAGACTCTGTCTGCGAAACTGGGAGAGCTTGGCTCTAGCAGGGTGTGGAAGAGGAATGAACAAGTCCACACCAGCATGAAAATATGACATAAAATACAGAAGAATGTCAGTGTTGAAGGTCACTTCCTTTGATTTTGCCGATATCTCAAAACCGTATGAGCACGTGAACATTCCAAAGAAGGTAACTTCAGGTTCTCCACATGGTGAGCAGGACTTTACTCTTCAAACTATAGGGGCTTAGTACATGATACTTTACATGGGATAACTTGACAAACTCAAGGGCATGATACCCAATGTAGTCCTTTCTGCATGAGAGGATAAAAAGAAGCAATGTTTTCACTGGAGGTTGTTTGTCACCAATATTTTAAACTTTGTGTTACTTATTATCTCATTTTATCCAGTCACTAAAATTAAGATCAAATTATTTTTCTTCTTTTGAATTAGAAAAATGAAATTGATTTTCTCTTCACAGTCTGGAGTTCTTTCTGTGGTTTAGTATCTTCCATGGGGTAGGATGAGAAGAGGTTAACTCAATTGGAATTTGTTTACTTTTTCCATGTGAACTGCTACTTCCGGGCACTGTTCTAACCAAGGTACTATGTCAATGGCTGCAAAACAAATCAAAGATGAGAAAAATATGTGCTTTGGTTATAGGTCATTATATGTGAATGCTTATTAGTGAAACAATTTATGCTGAATTAAATGTTTCTTACACTACTCAGTGGCATTGATAGTACTACATTATTCTTGGTCACAGAAGACCGATAAAACATTTCAGATTTGGCCAATGGACTGATGTTCCTAGAACAGGCATGGCACACTGGAAACAGCTCCAGGGCTTGTGGAAGCACCTCCCCCTAGTCATCCTCAAAGCAGTTATAGTGGATTTTGGCTCTACTCATGCCACCTATATCTATGAGCCCCCAAAGATCCCACCAGATGACTTATATACAGTAGGCATTAAATAAACATACATATTCTGACTATATGCAACAAGTCCAAAGTGCAATAAAATGACTACATTCAGATGAAACAAATAGGTAGGTTCAGAGTATCATTGATTTCTGCATTTTTTGTGTGTGTGCAGGTGCATAGAATAGTAGAAGGTATGAAGAACGACTATCTCTGTTGTTATTTTATAGAATCACCCAGGTTGGTTGAGTGGTCTAGTTATTTAGAAATTATGCATATATTCTGTGTTGAACATTAGAAATAGCCCAGAAAAAGAGGCAAGAGCCTACATGTCCAATTTTGTTCTCCCTTGCTTAGCCCTGCAGTGTTGGACCCTTCTGTTTCTGGTACTCCATGATTCCTTATCAATAAGTGATGACTTATTCTATTTTCAGAGATTTTCTGAGAATGGATGTTGACGATAGACTGAATGTTTGCATGCCCCCCAAATTTATATGTTGAAACTTTAATCTCAGTGGGATGGTATTTGGAGGTGGGGCTGTTTTGAGGTAACCAATTCATAAGGGTGGAGACCTCATGATTAGGATTAATGTTCTCATAGGAAGAGACCAGAGATGAGTTCCTTCTACCATGTGAGAATACAATGAGAAGTATGCTGTCTGCAATTTGGAAAAAAGGCCTTCACCGTACCTGACCATGCTGACACCCAGTTCCTGGACTTTCAGACTCTAGAACTGGGAGAAATACATTTTTATTGTTTACAAGCCTTCTGGTCTGTGGTAATTTGTTATAGCAGCCTGAACTGACTAAGACAGTGTTCTCACAGTACTTTGTTATTTCTTGAACTAATTAACCTTCCAAAGAATGTGTATTTTGCTTAGTTATAAAAATAAGTATTCATTATAAATTGCAAAAGAGACAGAAAAGTAGAAAGTAGATGATAAAATTTATCTTGAATCTTGTTGCTCAGTAGTAGCCAATATTAAAAGAAAAAATAGTTAAATTCCTGAAATGTTTCCTTGTGGTAATCTTTCTGGGTGTATAAATGTTTTATTTGAGAAAGTTAAGGTTGTATTAACCTTACATTTTTAATCCTGCTTGTTTTATTTCTCTATTCTTTGAACTTTTTTTTTTTTTTTTTGAGTCAGAGTCTCACTCTGTCTCCCAGGCTGGAGTGCACTGGCATGCTCACAACCACCGCAGCCTGGACCTGCTGGGCTCAACGGATCCTTCCACCTCAGTCTTCCAAGTGGCTGGAACTACAGGTATGCACCACTACACCCAGCTAGTTTTTGCTTTATTGTAGACATGAGGTCTTGCCAAGTTGCCCAGGCTGGTCTCGAACCTGTGGGCTCAGGCAATCCTCT